>NW_019214293.1:0-137515 GCF_002532875.2 Varroa jacobsoni
ACAATTGTGGGACGTTTTCTACTTTGTCATATTTTTCCCCGTTATTTATTTCGAAATAACTTATCATTTATTATTATTATTATACAATAGACAATTATAAATCTAGGATTAGCTTTTCCTATTGGCAATTTGCTAGAAGCCCATCTGGCGGTACCTTTTTCAAATTAGGAAAACTTTTTTGAAACAAGTCATTACCTCAGGTTTATTCATCAATCGTACATGTGCTACCGCGGTTTGTTCAGGTATATCACGAGAATAACAGCTTATTTGCGTCGTCTCCTGCCACTTTGCAGTAAATCACCAAATTCGAACTCGCTGCAAACGACGTGTTACTTTTAGTGGCCTAACAACGTACATGTCCACCTTATAATAGGCAAAAGCACCTATCAAAAGTGAACAGTAGTTTCAGGTTTGATAACCTGAACTCAACTTGAGTGAATGCATGCTTGAGAGAATGAGAAAGTCGATTTAACTGATGATTTTTTGTTATTTTCTATACCGTCGGTGTTATCAGCCGATCAGAATTGTTAAAACAAGGTCGTAGCATGAAGGAAGCTTGGAACGGTTTCCCCTGATTTTTGTATAGGGTTGTAGCTGATCGCCGTGAGCTGAAGAGCAATTGAAATCATTTTAGAAAATAGCTACACAATTCAGTTTAATTGGAGCAAGTACTTGTAACGACAACGAAAAAAAAAAGTTTGGAAAAAATTCAGTACTAAAAATAATAGAAAAATATAAAGAAATACTACTCAGCTGCTGCTTTTCTACGTCATAGCAAACTACTGTAAGCTGCGATTTCGCTCGTCTCAAAGGTCATCCTATACACCGTTGATTATATGCGTACAGCTCGAAAGAACGGTAGTAAATGTGTTTCGTTTTGACTACGAACTTAATACTACATCCAGTGGACATGATACTTTACATAGAGAATCGACAAAAAAATGCGATGTGTAAATAGATATATAAATGTGTATTAAACTCAATGGATTTTCTTATATATTATAAATATATATCGTTATATGAAGTATAGAGTGATGTGTCTTTGAACTGTGCTGATATGGGAATTACTGACCACGATGAATGGTAATAAAGACGGTAAATTCCGTCTTTGCTTGCTGTTGGGCAGCAATAAACGAAAAGGTAAACAAGGTTTATCAGTAATTTTGCAGAAGATTAACATTTTTGCATAGAGACCTAATAACGCAATGCAGAAAATCGTCTGATACCCTTCTCTGATTTAACCTATACTATAGCAGTAACATGCGGAATATTTTCCTCTGCTTGTAGATCACTATGTTGCAAACTGTCCTACGCGCCTTGAAAACCTTATATTTTTGGTGTATTTTCAAGTAGTTTTAGACAAAAAAAGAAGTCACTTTTTCTATGGATAAATGTTTCTATGAAACCGGACAGTAGGTATACAGCATGCCAACAGCACCTACATCTTGTATATAATCGACTTGTTTACTTTTATCGGTAAATTTTTACTTCTTTTTTACGTCGCCTTATACATTTCGCAAAAAATGCACCCGCAACAAGTTATCATATGAAAATACAACGGTGATTAACCTTTAGGCGAGGTTTCAACAAGGAAAAACTTTACTATCCTCCACCTTTTTCACATCACAGGACCTTATTCTCACTACAAATGATACAGATCGATTACTTCGAGTCATTATCTCTCCCTTAATCCCGCTGCTCTGACGGGCTTGGCGATTTAAACCTAGCGATAAACTGATCGAGTTTTGCTCGCTTGCCAGCAAGTTCTTTAATGGCAGGATGTGCTTTGCCATAATGAAGTAAGAATATCGGCTCGGTCTGCAGAAGAACACGCTTGGTGTCACCAATCAGTGTGGCTAGCTCCCGTGAATAACCACTCCGTGCAAACGACTCCTGCGTGGCGTTCATTAGTACATCGCCATATTTTAACAGTTCATTACCAAGTTCAATACTATGTTTGCCGTAGACAAAACGAACACTCTCGATGGCCAATTTGAGAGGTCCAACAGCCTCGCGGAACCTTTGCAGGGCGCACAAACATTTAGCAACCATGTCTCTCGTTTCCATTAACTGTTTATTGTGCCGATATAGCAGCTTCTCTCTGGCAGCAAGACATCGCTGGAGACGGTCCAAAGCCTCTCCGTAACTTTCAATTTCAGCTAGCTGGACGCCCTGCACAAATAGATCGTGCATCTGAAATGCTTTCTGTTCTTTTTCAAGACACTCTTGCGTCGTGTGGCACTGCAAACAATCCGCTTTCCCGGAGGATGCCACCGATGACAAAGGGCCTTCACAGTATTCACAGCTGTAGGTAGAAATGTAAGAAGTGTTAGTTTCAAATCCTTCTTCCTTTGTCGCATTATTGAGCTATATATAATACTTAGACAGAACAAAATATTTATTAACAGTATACTTTTAGTGACATAAAATAGTGAAGCTTTTCTGTACGTACCGAAGTGCCATCAATATCTGATCATCGACGTCTCCTCTACGGCAAGCTGTACAATCGCAGTGGAAAAAGTATTGTTCGAGTAAAGCTGTCTGTCGCTCCTGGAACGGCATTCTTCTGTAGTGGGGCCCATAACAATTGAATACTTCCTCGCCGGCTGCAATAGTACGTATGGCTTTCACAACGAGTGTCGATCCAAAGCGAAAGCCCGAAGTAATGTTCGGTTCACAAGAGTGGTTCATCAGGCTTGCTGATGGGTAAATAGCTGTTGCAACACGAACCTAAAGCAATAGTTACGCAATAATATTAGCTAAAATATAAAAAAAGAAAAGCAAATAATTAAATGTATATATCACTAATCTGACAATTCTCCTTTTTAACGGGTCATCCTCTGCGCGCTAAACCCTTGTTTATCAATAGAGGAGTGAAAAACTATGGTGCGATGTCACCAAATGCCTATGATGACTTTAATTCAATTTAGGCCACGCCTAGTTCGCAAGGTTAATTCAGTTCTATCGAGTTATTCATTTCCTTTAGTATATCAGCATAATATCGAAGCATCCTCGTCTACAGCCCAATAAATCTTTAAAAAAAAGGCAACCTGCTCTTGCTCGAGGATTATCCCGTCCTCCTCAATGACGTTATCACCCGGTTGTTGGATCGTTGTAATGGCGTGAGCATTGCAGATCAATTGCTCAATATGGCGTAAAAGAAGACCTCCGACATAAAGCTTCAGTTGCGGACTGCACTCCGAACGAATGTAACCTCTCAGCGAATGACGGTTACTGGAGCAGACGCCGGCCCGCAGCTGCAAATTTTGTACACGTTCTGACAATTGAGTCGTTGTGAAGAACGTCGTATGCCTGAATTCGAAATGCAGTGTTGGGAGCTAATCATTAATATTTAATGAAAATTTTTTGGGCTAGAAACAGCAAGCAAGGCTCAAAACTTATATTCTATGACTGTAGCTGAATTAGATTTTTGTGCATCGTCTGTATAATAAATGAGCTCGCCTTGTGTTTAGTAGAATGATCTAGAGGTGGCTGATTTGAGATCTGTGTGGTACAGATATTTGTGAGAGACGTGTATTGGAATAAAAGGTTAAATACATAAAGATGACAATAGAAACTAGCTTTTTTTTTTTTTTTTTACTGGAGAACTAGCTTCTCAAGCTAACTAAGAACTGGTTGAGCTACTTTAACGACAAATAAGATAGCCAGGTTCTCGTGACAATACTGCAGTAACATGTTTGCCTACTAAACTTGGGGACATGTGAGGTGGTCTAAGTTAGACACCGAGCATAAACACGTTGTTTCGTGCTCAATGAAGCGTCCGAAACAGTGCTTAACAATACATGTAAGCTCGAAAACATTTAGACAAAACAACACAGTAGCGTGTTTTCTGGCGTTTTCTAACCTCGAACAGTAATTAGTAATAATAATGTTTGCGAGCGAAAGCAAAAAAAATGTGCGCGTATGCATACGATTCATAATTAATTACTGTTTACCGTTCGAGAAACTTGAGCAGAAGAGTGGCGGTAAGAGAGTACTGGAAAAGGTCCTCGATATGCATGTCCTCTTCATGGGTAATGAGCTGATATACCGGAAGGTAGCTACACTCAAGGCTGCTTCGCGACTTCATAAAGTCCTCAAGCAATCCAATACCCGTAATAAGTACAACCCGTTCAGCTAAATGGGCAATGCCTACGGATGTCAGGAGATCGAGATAGCCGCATTCTGCCCGATGGTAATTCTCCCAAGCCTTCTGAGCACAACGCGTCGAACAGAAGCGAACTTGCGCGCACTGTTGGCATGGGTAGGCGGCTCTGATTCGCTTGTAACAGTGATGACAATGGGTCTTTGAAAACGATGGAAGTAGGACCGATGCGTAAGGTCGCTCGACAAAGAGGTTATCCCCCGGACGAAGGTCACGGTTGGCCACGATAAAGCGGCCTTTTTCCGTCGAGTACAACGAGTCCAAGGCGGATGAAGCATTTGGAATTGTTGTGTGTGGTGAAGGTTGGACTAGTTCGTCTTCGTCCGTTTCGTCATCAGTTTCTAGTTCCTCTTCAACGGGTATTTTTGATGAGCATTTATGGCGTAGCATCTCAATTTCACGAGCCTGCTTCCCGAGTTTCTCTTCGTCCAATCCCGATAAATCGAGAGCCATCTCAGCATCGGTGAGCGTTACCTGCGCAGCCTCAAATGATGCCGTCTTTAGAAGGCACTGCGCTTGACGAAGATGCAGTTTATAGCGGAGATTGGCCGGGTAATCATATTGAAGCGCCTGTTCGATGTCACGTAAGGCGAGCGAGAACTTATTCAAGTAGAACCATGCAGCGGAACGGTTGGCAAAACTTAGTGCGAGCTCTTCGGCATGACCCTGGTTTGGGCCATTAGTACATACAGCAGGAAATGGCGCACAGAGAATACTTCTAGTATAATACTCCGCTGCCTCTCGATACCGCTGAACACCGAAACACAGGTTGCCTTCCGAGCGGAGTTCGAACGCCTTCTCCCAAAACTTTTTGTGGCGCGCCGAGCATAAAACCTCTAGCCACTCGTCTACACGTGTCTGCGTTAAGCTTTCCTGTAGACAGAAAAGTATCCGGTCAGCATTGCACGTTAGCGATTTAAAGCCCTTCTGCAAGGCGCCATTAGCCCGCAGTCGTTCACAGGTGTCATCGAGCACATCTTGCCAACTCTCGTATTTCGACATTGTCTCGAGAACCGGCTGAACAGGCGCCAGCTGCTGGACCCAGTTCCAAAGTAGTTACAAATGAAGGCGTTTTGGGAGCAAGGCGCGGCAACGTCGGGTATAAGATGGCGCAGTCTGTATAGATAATTGTATAGCTGTGGTATTAACGATTGCTATCAGTCGTATAGCTATCAGCACCACTACTACTACTACAACTTCAGCGATTTAGTTGGTAACGGCAGTTGTGGCTAACTTTCACCTATGGTGATTGGCAGCACAGCAGTATCACACTGTCAGCAACACACACACCTACACAATGCCAATCTCCGACGGCTACTATTGACCTCTCTCATTGGTACTCATCTACGAAGTTAGTTCACGCTCCTCTTACTACTCACAACGTGGTCGGAGAGTACCAACCAACACGCTTCATACTCTACAAGTAGTTTCGGTGTGAATTCGATGATTGACACTCACCACCACTGGCGGGTCACCACCAAATTTCTGGTTTTTCTCGGTCCCCCTTTCACTTCACGGCGACAGCCGCAACGATAGCAGCAGTGGCCTGGACTGGCCACGACACTTTCTACTTCCTCCTCTCTAAACACGAACAGCCATCAGCTACCGTCGTGCACCACTTCACTGTTCTTCTCTCCTGGGCCTCCTCCATTCGTAACGGCCATTGTGGATCATGTTAAACCCGTTCTGCTAAATCTATCCCACCGTCCATTAGTCCACCTGCAACTCTACAATATTTATTTCTCACACAACCGGATTAGCTCGGTAAACGCTCTTCTCCATGCCACAGCTTTTGCGATATTCTCTCTGTAGTTCCTCGCTTTCTCGCCAACTTTCCTAACAGCAACGGCAAAAACCAGCACCAGTATTCATCGCCTATGACTGTATCCTCAACACGACATGGACGACGCCATTTTTGTTTTGTTTTGACACCAACAACAGCATCCGTGCCGCCGCTGACGGCAACATCGACAATGAATCATAAGCCTTCTCGTCAAACACGGTTACCCGCAGTTGGGGAGCAGCAGTTGCGAGTTTTGTGCTAGCCAAAGCTGCAGAGAGATATCACTTGGTGCAGCCACCCCTCGCTGCTGCGGCACCAGCACAGCTATTGCTGCCACTTTCTAAGTACTAGCTATGTGGCTCATTTACTCAGTCTCTTGAGCCTCATCAGAACAGACACAAAGATACACTAAACAGCAGCGACTGACAACTGAGTAGAATAGAAGATGGATTGGCCGCTGCAGAAACAAGGGCAGACCTAGCAACGCCAGTATTGCCGATGCGCCGCTAGCGGACAAATAGAACGCTTCTCAATGCCGTCGAATAAGCTGTTGATCCTTACCTGTAGCAATGGACCAAGGCCAATACGTCGTTTAGACCCCGGAGGTAAGCAAACAGGAAGAAAAAACGAGGGAAAATGGGGAAGAGACGGACCGCCGCTGCAGTTGAAGAAGACGCTAGCAGTGATGGATGGCGGCTGACGGCAGGCTAAATCGCGCCAGAGAGTTTCATACATGAGAGTAGAAAACAGATGCGTTAACAGCAGCTATAGACGTATGGCCGTTTGTCGGAAAGGGCTAGGCGACTGTGTCATCGATGTCAAATATATAAAGATGGAGGCCAGTGATAGCCAGTACCAACAAACTGCCTGTAGTCAGTGTTTATGGCCAGTGGCAGCAGCAGCTATAGGTGTTACCATTACGGATATCTTATATATAATAATTACCAGTAGATAACTTTGGTCGATAGAAATGAAGGAGCTAGTTCTAACTGTTTACGGGTGACGCTTTGTATGACGCTGACGTCATACGTGCTAGCCATCGTTAAACAGTTTTCGATGTTTGGCAAGCGTTTGAATGAGAGGCAAGTGGTAAACTAAGCTGCCGAACTGGGCGAGTACCGGGGAGCGGCTCCATTATTATTTTAGCACATTAATTGGCTAGATTGTTATGTTTTTCCCCGTTACCATGATTTCGTGTGTTTGCTATATTGCCTATGCTGCTGTATCGCTGGTCATAATCAGTCCCAAAAGCCCCTCTTCCCCAAAAAAAAGGTTCGGTACTGTCGTTACCGCGATCACGCCTTATCATAAAGACAAGCACACTGTTATATTTTAGAGCAAGATATATTTTTCTAATGACGCTACTCTGCGGATGCAACAATTCAAGGAGAAAAGTATGTTATCCGATCAGGAAAAAAGACCGAGACTACTAACGATGGACTTTCCGGGTCTAAAGTAATTGCGGGATGGGTTAAGGCTTGTTGAAGGTTGCAATTGTCGGTTGTTGTGTGCGCACTTGTCTGACAGAGGAAGGGAGAGAATACGCATAGGCCGCGTCTGGCGCAGGCAATTAGCTCTAATTAGAGTGATTCAGGAAGGTTCCGATAACACCGTAGTTTACTTCATCATAAAGGATTTGAAAATGGCATAACGGTGACATCTTTGTCCAAACTGACCGACCAATTAGTGTCATGGCAAGCCAGGCCGATGAGCAGTTTTAGGCAGTATTTATATAGGGTTGAACAAAAATCACTTGAAGACTCTTGAACTGTCAAGGGAGTTTTGCCTAATTTTCTTTTTTTTTTCTATGTAAAGACTTGAGTAAAGGTTGTTCCTCAACAAGCCTACCACACGAGGTCTACCAGTATCTAAATGGTTCTAGTGCCATTTAATACGATAAACAGAACGATATCAACGTGTCGATCGAGAGCTACTCTCATAGAAATCTAAAAGGAAAACATTATTAGTGATTACATTTTCAAATGTTTCGTTTATTTACACTTTTCGTATGTACGTATGACAACTTCGGTGACTCGGTTCGAGTTCTCGATTCGAAAGAAAAAGCCACTCTAACTAGCGACGGGGTATTGTAATGGTATTTAAGGATGTCGATTATCATAGCTTGCCAGCCACGATCCTGAACTGTTTCATTTTTTATTGTTACCGAAGTACCTATAAAATAAATTGTATTTACTCTGTGTCACAAATTGTTGTGTGTTTGTCTGTTTTTTCCTATATTTATTGTTTTTTGCCTCGTTTGTAACTTGTGATTGATATTGTCTATTGTTATAGTCATAATTTTTGTAGGTTCTTCTGCAACATGTATCGCAATTTAGCGTACTTCGCTTTTTATTGTACTTTTAGCGCAGACGCCATAACAGTCTCACTTCGTTTTCTTTCCCCGCCCGCTTCAAAATTCGTTATCTGAACTATTCCCCAGCATACACGAATATAATAATAATTAACAAAATCCTCCTCACAAACACATATCACCACGATATGATACTTATTCATATTTGTATATATTTAAGTTATAAAGTAATTGTATCCACAAACATGCGTATACGGAAGTTTGCCCAGTAGCGTGCACAAACAATATTCTCTATTTGCTTTCTTGCTCGTCAGACCGTCTTGCAATCTCTCGCATCACGCTCAACCAATTGTTCCTTCAGCGCCAGGTGCTGGGTGGCAGCCAGACCTAGTCTATTATATATCTAGCTTTTCTTTAGAGGTTTGCCGTTTTATTTATATGTACCTCTTTTCACATGTGTCTCTTGGGCACGTAACATCTTAAATCACCGGCATCGGCTTCTAACGACTTCTGTTATGTACTTGACATTTCTGTGTTGTTTTTCTTTCATTGTAAACGCGTGTACAACAGTTTTTGTGATTGCTTTTCATTCATTATTGTTCCAACAATCCCACACTCCTTGTCCTTGTACCTTAATTCCTCACCATCATCATAATTTTCGTCACTTTTCATACATACGTTCGTCGACGCCCACCTTGCAACAATTTTATCGTCTATTACTAAGATTCTCAATGTAATAAACACCAGCTATTACTAGTCCTTCTGTCTTTATCTAGCTCAGCGTCGTCACTTTTCATTGTTCTACTCCTGATCTGAATCATCACCCGACGCAGGCGCATACACCGGCGAATATGCCGGAGACGTTGGCGTGTACGTCGGCGACGACGGTGAGTAATGGGCCTGCGAGTGTTGAGGTGAGCTCGGTGAATATGTCGGCGATGAGGGCGAATACGTGGGCGATGACGGTGAATACGTTGGTGAGGACGGGGAGTACTTCGGGGACGAAGGCGAATACGATGGAGCAGTCGGGGTAAAGTTCGGTGAGGACGGTGAATAAGTGGGCGATGAAGGAGAATATGTTGGGGATGATGGCGAATAAGAAGGTGACGCTGGCGAATAGCGATGAGATGTGTGTGATGTATAGGATGAAGTACTAGGAGAGTATGATGGTGAAGATGGTGAGTACTTCGGTGAAGCCGGTGAGTATGAGGGGGAGGCCGGGCTGTACTTCGGCGACGAAGGACTGTACGACGGCGAAGTAGGGGAATAGGTTGGTGACGAAGGCGAGAACGATGGCGAGGTTGGAGAATACGACGGGGAAGAAGGTGAATAAGACGGCGACGTTGGCGAATACGAGGGTGAAGATGGCGAATATGATGGTGAAGACGGCGAATAGGTGGGGCTTGTTGTGGGGTAGTTTGGTGATGACGGACTGTACGAGGGGGACGTGGGGGAGTACGTTGGTGATGAAGGTGAATACGATGGTGATGATGGAGAATAGCTCGGTGTCGACGGTGATGTCCCACCGTATTGTGGACTGCTCGGACTGTACGTGGGCGACGTGAGCTGATAGCTCGGCGAAGATGGCGAATAGCTAGGGGAAGCAGCGCCCAAGTGGGGACTATACGAGGGAGAGGCGGCGCCAGGATGTGAAGGCGAATAATAGGCCGGGCTGGATGGTGAGCCAGGGGACTGCGCCGGTGAATATGCTGGCGAATATGCTGGCGAGAATGCAGATTCGCTCTGTGTTGATGGCGAGAAAGCACCCCCGGCACCTGGAGTCATGCCGGCCGTTGGTGACCACATGCCGTAGCCTGGCGTTTGACCAGCGTTCCAAGGCGTCATTTGTGGACTACCCAGTGGAGTGCCGGCAGAGCCGAAGAAAGGTCCTTGGCCAGGTAGTCCGTCGATACCAGGCATGGCCATGTTGATTTCGATACCAGCTTTGCATTTTTCGCAGTCAAGCATAAGGTCGAAAGCGCCAGTACCCATACGTGCAAGCTTGCCGAGAATGATATTCTCAGACACACCCTTCAGCTTGTCTGACTCGGCATGGAAAGCTGCATCCATAAGAATGTCAACCGTCTCTTCGAAGGAGCATCTCATCAAAGCTCCAGTATCCTGCCGATTAATACCATGTCGAGTGATGGCCATTAAGTGACCCTTAGCTGTCATAACGTCACAAAGCAACGCCAAATGACGATAGTTAACGTATGAACCATCGAACGAGATAACGTGATTCATTTCTTTCTCCACGGCCTTTCGCACAGCCTCTATGCCGAGCACCGAGAACACTTCTATGATGTCGTTTGAGTACGTCCTCACAGGGTCGACATCACGCTCAGACAAAACCCTCATTAATGATGTACCGTCAGTTTCGAGCAGCCACTCTGAAATGTGTTTGAATTCGCCTGTGTCCGTAAGAACGATGCGCTTTTTGTCGTCCGTGGTGGGTAGATGCATATACACCTTCGAGATCGCTTCAATACCCTGTAATGTCATGTCGGATAGCATATTGCTTTCAATGCAACGGAGGAATACATCGTCCTCCATCTTATCAGCCTGTTCTTCGGCTTCCTCCGTGAACTTCTCGCCTTCGCTGTTCATGATGCGAATGCGCAGAACGAGCTTATCGGCGTTGTCGTCATTGAAAATACAGTTGAGGTCATCTCCAAAGCCGGCGTTGATCTTCTCGGCAATCTGTTCCATAGTGAGTTTCTTGTCCGTCATTCTCTTGCGGTCAAGTTCAATACGAAGTAGCCACGGTGAAATGCGCGTCGGATCGAAGTCAGGCATCTCGTAATAGACGTTCACGAAGTCCTGATCTTCCGCTATGACGGTGTTTTGCGGATCTGGATCGTAGTAGATGGCTGTATTTGCCGTAACTTTGCGTAGAGTTGTGTGTTCCAAGCGACACAGCACATCCTTCGCTTTCTCGGCATCACGAGCCGAGGCACCCTTAAGAAAAACGGTTAGCGAGGGGGTTTTTGGCTGCTTCGAGATATTGATAATCTCCTTCAGTCGTGGTACACCGAGTGTTACATTTTTAGCTGACACACCTGCATAGTGAAAAGTATTCAGTGTCATCTGAGTAGCAGGTTCTCCGAGAGACTGGGCGGCCAACGCACCGACCATTTCACCAGGCTGACCCTGCGATTGGTGAAATCGAGCTTCGATTTCACCAAGGAGCCATTCGAACGCCTCTGTTGATAAGCGGAACTCTTGGCCAACACGACGCGAGCACAAAGTTGACCGCAACAGGGCTCTAAATAGAAGAGTGGCGTTTTCATTCGCTTGAATTGAAAGGTGATCATCTCCGGGTACAATGATTAATTTCTTCACCAAGTCATCGACGCCTTCGATGACGCGCAGCGGACTGAGATCGGTCTTTCCCCGAGTGTTCACACGGAAGGTCTTTTGGGCGTTCCAAATCATACGACCAAGGTTACAAGGCAACACGACTTTACTGTCTCCTGTAGGAAAAATACTTCGTAGGACCTCGCGATCTTTCTTCAGCAGTTCCCATTCGCGTTCCATTTCAGCAACAGCATTAGCGGAACCATTCAGATCCTTAATTACATCTTCGGTGTAGTATTTACGCAAGATCTTCTCATTTGTCACATCGAAACGGAATTTCTGTTCAAACTGCCTATTTGATGGCTTAACCGTAGGCAGGGATTGACCTTCTACGCAGGCTCCGTCCAGGCCGTCCTCTCCGTAACGGAACTGGATAACCTGTCCGTTCGAATTTCGTACTGTTCCATCGTAGCAGACCATGACCTGCGAAAATCACAATGCATTGAACATTTAGAACAGCTACATTATTACATTTTTAATGGATTTGGGATTAAAACTTTTTGATACTGAAAAATATATGTCATATAGTAGAGGATATGCTCACGTAGAATATGCTATCTTATTAAAATATGCAGTTCATCTATTTATAGGTTGTTTCTGTTAATCAGAGTAAGTTCGATACAGTATAGTGTAATATACAGGGCGAAACATCAATATGTCTATGCCGCATGTATGAGTGGAGGAAACCAGCTCTTACTTGCGCGGGCATTGATAGCTGGCAAAGTGATTGTCTCCGCGATACTTGTCAGTTTGACAAAGGGACAATAAAATATATTATGCTGACCTAGATAATAGTTGAATACCCTGAAAATAAAGAAAAAAAAATAATAAAAAGTACTCACGGATTCCATAGCCTTTATGAGACGTCGCTGGATGTACCCGGTCTCAGCAGTTTTCACAGCGGTATCGATAAGACCCTCACGACCTCCCATAGCGTGGAAAAAGAATTCTGATGGTGTGAGTCCGGCGAGGTATGAGTTCTCGACAAATCCTCGAGACTCGGGACCGAAATCATCTTTGATAAAATGGGGTAGCGTCCTCTTTCGGAAGCCGAATGGAATACGTTTTCCTTCAACGTTCTGCTGACCCACACAGGCAATAACTTGAGATATGTTAATTTTCGACCCCTTCGCGCCGGATACCACCATCGATTTGAAGTTGTTAAATTCGGACAGAGATTTCTGGGCAGATCCACCAGTCTTATCACGAGCGTCGTTTAAAATTCGGTTCACCTGATTTTCGAACGTTTGTCGCAAGGTGTTACCAGGCGTGGGCTCAAGCTCGTCGTTGTGAGCCTTCTCAATTACTTCTATCACGTCCTGTTTTGCTTTCTTAATCGTGTTCTGGATGTCCATATAGGTCTGTTGATCAGCAATAGTATCGCCGATACCAATTGAATGACCTTCATATAATAGCCACGCATTGACTGTCGTCTGAATGTGAGAATAAAAGAGGCCCGCCACTTCGTGACCCATCTCAACGAACAGCACGTGCATCAGAGATCCGGAAGAGGCTCCGACAGTTTTCTTACACACGATGCCTGATAGCAATTCGCCGTGTTCAATTATGACTTTGGTATCTCCCGGAGAAATCCACTTGTATGGTCCATCGTCTTCCTCATCCGGATGCGTCGAATGTGTTCGA
This sequence comes from Varroa jacobsoni, assembly GCF_002532875.2. Lineage (NCBI taxonomy): Eukaryota > Metazoa > Arthropoda > Arachnida > Mesostigmata > Varroidae > Varroa > Varroa jacobsoni. The sequence goes on from NW_019214293.1 coordinate 13,261, forward strand.
ATCAGATTTACGTTACCAGGAATAATTAACGAGAATAGCTGCTTTGCCGTCCATAACGGTTTCGGTTTAAGAATAGCTGGCATGGGTACCTTACCATTCCAGATCGGCAAGAACATAAGCAGCGTCATCATTTGATCTTTCTCGAGGAATACGTCACGTTTCGTCATTTTACGGACCGCTGTCAACGTATCCTGCACAATACCCATAACGGGCTTGTTGGCCTGTGGCGTGATAATCTGTCGGGGCACCATGGCCAGCTGCTCAATTTCGGCGCGAGTTTCGAGCGACTGTGGCACATGCATATTCATCTCGTCGCCGTCAAAATCGGCGTTGTACGGAGTTGTTACGGACAGGTTCATTCGGAATGTTGACCATGGCAACACGCGAATCTTATGACCCATCATACTCATTTTATGTAGTGTGGGCTGGCGATTGAACACGATGATATCGCCGTTCTGAACGTGACGTTCCACTTTGTAGCCGCACTGCAGATGGAGGTCGGATGCTTTCGGGTGGAAACGCAGATCAATACGTTCGCCGTTATCCCTGGAACCGACACCAAAACATAGCGAGAATTATGTGAGCAGATTATAAAATGGCTCTAGAGACCTAATACTAAGTGCTTTCTAGACGAGATCTAAATATAAAACGTTTGCTCTTTATTTCCACATTATAATTATCACAGCGCAGGTCTTTGAGGTAAACACATACCTGACAATGTACTTTGCCCCTGGATACTGATCGTTTCCTCTGGAAACCAGCTCTTGCATGCGTTCAATATTGAATGGCGTGACGATCTCTGGAAACGTGAGGTTTTGTGCAATGCTTCTTGGCACACCAACCTCGTTGATTTTCAAATTGGGATCAGGGGTGATAACAGTACGTGCTGAGAAGTCGACACGCTTTCCCATAAGGTTACCTCGGATACGACCTTCTTTGGCCTTCAGTCGTTGCTTGATTGACTTGAGTGGCCTGCCCGATTTCTGCATAGCTCGTGGCAGACCCGGCAGCTCATTGTCGTACAGCGTCGCAACATGAAACTGTAGCATTTTAATATTTTCGGTGATAATGTGCGCTCCGGCACCGCTTTGCTCATTGCGAATCAGTTCGTTGTTCGCTTTAACAATATCGGACAGTTTATGCGTAAGATCGTCTTGATTACGGGCCGACCCAAACATGACAACAGCGGGACGCACGCACAGTGGCGGCACAGCCAAAACGGTAAGCAACATCCAATCAGGTTTGGCGTAACGCTCATCCATGCCGAGGCAATAGCACTCCTCTTCGGTGATGTGTTTAAAGATCTCGTAAACTCGTTCGGCCGTGAGCATTTGTTTTTTCTCCTGAGTCTCCTCATTTGTATGCTTCCATTCTGCGCTCAAGTCAAGCCCTGATCTACGATAGTTTGGCTGGTGACGGCCACAGCCGGCATGAGCCGCTTTTTTATCTTCTTCCGTTGGTTCGCCCTGCCCACCGGTCTTCTCAATCTCGTCGCCCCCCTCACAAACCTGTTTGACCTTGCACAACTCGTAAACTTTGTCTAATCGTTGTCGTTGATTGTGTTTTGTTTTCTGAAGGATCTCCCTCATGCGAGGATGATTCTGGAAGAGAAGCATAAGCAAACGTGAATTTGAGAAGAACGATAACGAAGATACGGTGGCTAAAGTTTGCACATTCACAGCTTGCAACATATATTAGCAGATATAAGTAAGATATACTGTTAGGAAAAAATTCCACGCTTACTGGACTAACGAGAAGCCTACTGCAGTAGTAGCAGACACACCGAAGCACCTTCAGGGTTTTCGTCAGGAATCCAACGTGGAACACGGGCTTGGCAAGTTCGAGGTGACCAAAGTGGCCCGGGCATTCGGTCATATTACCTGAACAGGTAAGACAACGCGAAGAACGGTCAATGACACCCTGTCTAGGGTCCATTAAGCCACCCAACTTCGGCCGGTTTCCTTCATATGTCTCCGAATAACGAATTCCACCTTCGGTGACGGACATCCGACGCTTAAGAATTAAGAGGATAAAAAAAAAAATAAATTACTTGGCTAAAAGAAACAAAACTATTTCAACGAATCACAAGAAATGTATCTTTATTTTTGAACAAAGCATATTTATCTACGAAATATCTACGTTGTAACAGATCATTGAATCTTAGAGATGACATCCACGACCCTATGCTAATTCTATATTTAACAATACTTTCGTTGATGATAGGTGTCATCCGATCATTTTTCTAATGTGAACTAATTAATGCTATGTACGGCTGCGTCTTTAACAACCGTTGCACGGGTCGTCTATTCTATTCATTGTTAGTCTAGTCAATAAACACTATGGAACTAACAAATAATATCAGTAAATGCATTTAATAACTAATAACGTTACATACACATTTCCATAGTATGTTTTCTTTATCTACTTTCAACTAATTCACGTGAATGCACTAAAAGTACTGATCACATACGGTAAATGACGCGAGGCACAAGTATGGTCCACGGTTGACAAACAGAAATGTAAATAAATCAATGGAAATTTTTACGTTCATACCATATGTGTAAATAATATCTAGGAACGTATGTGTCGATTCTGTAAAATTATAATATGGCAACTACTTAGCTTCACGTTAAAACTACTCTGGCGATATTCAATTATGAGCTCAATTGTTACAGACAATATGCTATCAGCGCAGTGTATTTATTCGGTTATGTTTGTTCTGCAGTTTTGCCCAGTTTATCATCCCGCCAATGATTTTTTCACGTTGCTCCTGGTAGTTGTTTTTTACCGAATTTCGCCTCGGCAACCCGAAACTATTGGCTGACAAGCCAGCGCGCCGGTCGGTAAGGCATGTCAAACGTGAAGACACCAGTCAAATCATATACATCAACAGTTGGCGCGCACAATTAAAGAACTCTCCACTTAACTGCTTAGATTGGCTTGGCGTCACTGATCAGTCACCCTGATTTGTGTTTACCGTAACTCGATTAGCCAATCCACCCTTATCTTATGCCCCGGGTAGATGTAAGTGTTTACAGTCGTTTTACCGGCAGTCCGTCCATAGATGTCCTATGTCAACGTGTCTGTACCTGTTCGCCCTTAGATTACGGTCAGCTACATCTTTATAACATAGTTGCCCATTTTATATCAGTACACAGCAACTTCTTTATCATGGTATATGGTGGTGTTCGCAATATAAACCTGTGCAGTTTGTCCAAATTAAATCCCTCTCAAGACCAATACCGTTGGTAACGTTGCTTTGACTGTACAGTAGCTGTTGGTGTCCATGTGCATTTGAGTGTGTGACAATGCAACTTCGCAATTACCTGCCCACCACAAGGGCAACACGATCTAGCTATATAGTAACGGAGATCGGACGGAGCGAACGACATGCACTGTTTATTATTGACGATCTTCAATCAAATTTTATGCGCCTTTCGGTTAGGCTCACGACGGTTCAGGCAGGCGGGAAAACACTTACGATTTCGTCAGGATCGAGAATGCCGAACTGGACCTCCCGCACTTCCCTCAGCGGGGCCTTCGAATCTGACGTGACGATTTGCGCCATCGCGCACTGTAATTTACTCTACGCGCTCACACTATACAAGCGATGCCAACCAACCACTGTCTCCTCGGTATGTTCGTTGTGAAATTCAGTTCGAACCATTCACACACATGTTTTTCGCATTAGTTCCCTATTTGGTAGCGTCGTTAGGCTTAGTACGGAAGCACAGCAAGCGCTTCCGACCAATACTGCAACCGAGCCTTATATACCAGCGGCTGGAGAGGGCGCTGATGTACTTTCGAGGGAAAGATCCAGCATAAGATCTTGCGATTCAAATGAAGCGCGGTCCTTTAACACCATGCATTTAGGGAAGATATCTCTTGCGTAATGCATATAAGATTGTTATTGTTATTAAAGTTCCGGAAGGAATTGTTGGCTGCACTAAAATTCGAACATCTGTGCCTATTTCAATTGAAACCAAAGCTAAAACAGCTGGGGATCGGAACTATCTCTTCGGGTAAGGGCAGCAGCGGAGGAGGAATACGTCTAACAAGCAAAGGCAAATGTATTTGACAATTAGTTGAATCCCTTTTTAGATATCTATGATAAAGGAACTCCAGTTCTAACCTGGTTGGTAGATCAGATCGCAGGAACAGTTGATAACAGCAATTATTTTTTACCGATCAAGAGCGCACCTGCATTCAATGATCACAAGGTAGCGCTGCGGTCACTTTGTTGACAAGATGGCGACCTCCATGACTCTAGCTGCTGGTGACCAAGTTCGGAACCTTTTATCGAAATGGGATGATCCCGAAGAGCCTTTGGCACCCCTGTCTGACCACCAATTAAAAGTTTTAGACCAGCTGGAGACTTTGAGTAGTGGCAACAAAGTGGAAAAGGTCTGAATCGGTAATTCGAACATGGTGACGTCTTACGTGCCCAACCTATGGCCTAAGCCAGCAATACACTCGCCACTAGTATATTACAAAAACACGATTTTGACAGGAATAACTGTCCGAACGCTGTTTAAATGAACAAATGTTCGGTTCATAGGGAGATGCAATTTACTGGTTTCACTTTTTCTATAATATAGCTACATGTTCTTCGATGATTATTTCAGGATGAAAAATTGGGCGAAGATGATGCGGTGCTGTCATCACTTCAGATTGAGTACACCAATGCAAAGGAGGTAGGCAATACCACCAGATTTATTATTTGCCGATTACCGTTCTGTTCGATCAAGTATTCACTGTGAACGCCTTACCTATATAACATACTGACTGGATGGTATAGTAGTTGTAATACTACAAGTAACCTGTCAGGAAATCCCAGTTCTTAAGAGCTGAACAGCTTGTTTATTGATATTTCATATTTTTGCTACTATCGAAGACACTCTTGATAATAGCACTTATGCGCACATTAACAACAAGGGCGATATGAAATTTTCATTGCAAGATTTTCCGCCATATTGTCTAATAGTATTTAAGAATAGAAAGTTGCATGCCGTACCAAGGACTGACTTAGGACTAAAGCAATGTAAGGCATACTGCAGGTGATCCTCTTTGCTATAACTAAACTTACTCCATATAACATATGAGTAAAATAAGCTTTTTTATACAATGGAACAAATAGAGCAATTGCATATAGGTAATTATGATGAGTAACATGGGCAGTATCAGTGACTAGTTTTCTCTAGTACAGTTTTCTCTTTGATTGAAAGAGATATCTCTTAAAGAACAACGGTAAAAATCTAATCAAGAACCTTACTTTCGGAAACAAACGTCATTTAGTTCATGTCAGCATTTACTAAAGTTGTGGAGCCGGAGATGCAGCGAGAGATCGATTGCCGCTATTTGTCCGCTGTTGCAGCTTTCCGATCGTATCGGACTGAATGCGGTGACTTGCGAGATGAAGTGCAAAAGGCTCTAGATCAGCTTGAATTATTACAGACGGACTACAAGTTTGTCACCAACAAAACAGGTAAGACCGTATCAAGATTGCTGCTTGTAAGAATATATCGTAGTGAACAGGTAGATGTTATTCTAAAAGCAGCTCGTCGATATACGAAATTTTGGGTGTAATTTTTGTCATAAGTTTTTCTGAAGTTTAATTCAAGTGTTTCCACTTAGTGGTATTGTTCGCTTTCGCATGCACAAAAGATTGGCTTGGCGTCGGAAACAATATATTTCAAGTATACTGCGTTTACTTTTTTTAATACCGTTTAATTAGCGCATTTTTTTCTGACGCCTATAGAAAACGTTGCATTTTCATTTTTCATCAGTCATAATATTAATAATAGTAAACTTAATATTCTTTTGTATTAGGAGCGTTACACTGTGAATGTGAGTCTCTACTGTCAGAACAGTCGAAATTGGCGGGAGTGTCAGAAGCTATCCAGTCTAAACTCCGTCATTTCGTCGAACTCGAAGCGCTCCAGCAGAAACTTCATGCTCCATCGCTCACAGTCCTAAGTGACGGTTTTATTCCGTTACTAACCCGTATTGACGAGTGTCTCGTATTTCTTGAGAATCATGTGCGTTGCCATAAGTGGTAAAGAAGTAATCAGTTATCAATTGTTGGTTTGTAACAATAAGCATATTATATGTATTAATGCGTACCTGTTGGTTGACTAATAAATAGTACGATAATAACAATAGCAGCAGCAACAACAGCAACGATATTAGGAATTATGTAACATAATGTATTCATCCATTCAATCATATTCACTTACAGCCCGAATATAAAGAATCGGCAGCCTATGTCATCCGCTATCGGCATCTTCAATCGAACGCTTTGGGCATGATTAAGGCCTATGTATCGTCGACACTTGAGCAAAGCGCTCGCCAAGTACAGGCCGCTTCTCAACGCAGCGCTCAGGCAAACCCCGAACTAGATACATTCACCCTTCTCTATGTAAAATTCAAGAGCCACGCTCCCCGTATTAAGAGTTTGACGGCTCAGATTGAAGAACGTATGGCGCCGTCAAAACTGCTATACAGTGATATCCTTGAAGAAGTACAAAACAGTTATTTCGCGCAAAGAAATCTTCTACTGGCCCAGAGTTTGGATCAAGCCATACAAGATCTCAAAGAAAAGCACCCGAAGGATCATTGTTCATTCCTTCGACAGAGTGCTTCCCTCCTAGCAAGACTGTGCCACGACGAGACCCAGCTCTATTACCAGTTCTTCTCTAAGTGAGTATCACCGTGTAACAAATGATCTTGCTGGAGTTTTGCTAGTGCAAGTTAATCGCTTGAGTAGAAAGTATGTCATAATTACGTTGCTCGAATGTCATAGGACAGTCGCATTTCATTAGAAATAGTTATATTTTACTTATTAAAATGTTACAAGCGAACTCGGTGGGATTTGAAATTGAATCACTTTTGAACTAGTTTGTTCAGGATGGTGATTTAATGTGTTAGCGGTACTACAAACACATTCCAGCATTTCAGCAGATTTTGGTCAGCCATGTACCAACCATTCTCGTATATAATTTTTGTATCTCTGGCTTCTCGAAACAAGTCGATAATAGGATATGCTTGCACACCAGTTGCCCTTTTCAGAACATGGAAAACTGCGTAATTACACATACTTAGAACGAGAAAATAGGCGAGTAAAGGCTAACCTTGGATTTTTCTTTTCTCAATCCAGTAAATAATTGAAACATAGCAACGAAGTCTAGCATTGTTATCGAGTAATCAGAGTGCATGGTTTCGATTGCTATGCTAACGGTCCATGTGTTTCTTGAAACACACAAGAAATTTGGCTACATTCATTGTTTTTTTGCGTGTGTAGCAGATGAGCCTGGTGTCCGTTGTATGTACTACCACCACTTGACGTCTATACCTATTCGATACTGCTACCAAACCGGGTTTCTCTCAGGGCGAAGCCATTCTCTTTCTGGTAGAAAGTAAAGCACGCTTTTTCTATGGTCACCACATGCTGGAGGGAAAGGGGGAGGGTCTCTTGATTAGCGTTCATTGATTTGACAGGAAATACATCACACCCATTTTTAACTGGCTCGAGGTCGATACATCGGGCACCTCTTTTTACTTAGTTTTCGTATTTTTTTTTTCTAGTATTCCGGTTATAGTTTTCTTAGACGTTTTTGGGTGAATTGTTAATTTTGACCAACACAATCTTTAGAGCCTGTGATCACGCTTAAGCGCTCTGGCCTGCAAGAAATAAAAACTCGACCACTAAGCATCGATTTTCAAAACTAATTCTTTGGACTATTTTTTCCAAAGTGAACTCAATTTTCACTTACGAGTTTCCAAGAAACTGAAATATTTACCAGTCAAATTTCGTTGGCAAACGGTGCGTAGTTCGGAAGTTATTCAATTTCTAAGCCCGCCGGATTCGGTTGTAGCGGTTTAATTTCCAAACTATGGTTTTGATAGCGACAGTCATTCGTGTTTATAATTGTTCTTCTTTCCCTCCTAAATCTTTAGGTCCAATTCAGCCCTGGACGATTTTCTTTCGTCATTATGCGCTAAGTTGTATGATGCTTTCCGGCCAATTATCGTTCATGTGCTTCACCTCGAAACCCTATCGGAGCTATGCTCGATTCTAAAACAAGAGGAGTCAGCTACGGATGTGCGTGCGTTTAAAGAATGCCTTCGAGCTATGCTACAGGATGTACAGGAGCGGTTGGTATTTCGTACGCTGGTATACATTCGAACTGATATTTTAGGTTACAATGCAGCCGCAGGAGACCTTGCCTACCCGGAAAAACTCGAAATGATGCAAACGATAGCTGAAACTTTAGCGGGTGCTCCGCCTTCTCTTAGCCGGAGTTCTTCGAGGTGAGTTCGAGCTACCGTTAAATTTGTCCTATACATATGACTGTGTATGAGATATCTCAGATTTGTTTCCATTGCCGTTAAAGTCTATCAATTAATTTGATACCTATCTAGTAATAGTTATATTTCTAAGATTTTCTGCGTTTTGGTAGAGCTTCATTAGCGTCTGAAAGTGCAGTGTCTTCCGCTGGCGAAGCAAAACGGCGACACTCGTCTGTGTCAGGTGCGGCAGCTTGCCCGGCTGATATTCACGGGATGTGGTATCCAACCGTGCGTCGAACTCTGCTTTGCCTTTCGAAACTTTATCGCTGTCTAGACGTAAGTTGATCAATTAATACATGTGAAAATGTTGGTAGCAGCTGTAAATATTCTTTGAATTCACTTTCGAGAACGGTAACTATTTAGGTATGCTTTCTTGTAGCTTTGGCATAGATTTCCACACTGTAGGCTTAAATTTTAATGTTTGAATATGTTGAAACGATAATCAAGTCGGCATGTTGTGCTTCATTATAATAAAGCTTACAGTTAACATTGTTCCACACATTAAGTTGTGTATAGAACTCTTTGTAGAAGTATTTGTATTGATAACTGGGAAGAACTGTATGTAATTCAAAAAAGTTGTAATGTCCATTTTTCTATTTGGTGATTTTGCCGATTTAAAAGAGTATATCTGAGTTTCTGGCTGACACGGATCCAATACTTATTTAATTATTGAGACTACACGTCAAGTGTACATTTTACTTATTTAGTAACTGATTCTCATTCGGCTCTTCCGCTCTCGTTGTTTTCAGAAATCAATCTTTCAAGGGCTGTCGCAAGAGGTTCTGGCCATGTGCATTGAGTCATTAGTACTAGCCGCTGACTCCATCTCGAAACGTAACAAAACGCCGCTACACGGACGGCTGTTTGAAATAAAACATCTACTTATTTTGCGGGAACAAATTGCGCCCTTTCAGATCGATTTTGCCATTAAGGAAACGTCGCTAGACTTCACTCGAATTCGGGATGCTGCACTAAGTCTAATGAATAACAAAAATCGGCTGTTTTCTCTGGGAACGAACAACGCCCTTCTTGAATTCCTGTTCGAAGGAACACCGCAGGTAGAATGACATAGATTACGTTACCTTATTTACTTGGTCTTCAAATTTATAAAAATTTGTTAAGATTTATTCAGAGAAGATATGTACTATTACTTTCTTTTATTACAAGAAGTATTTTAATATTTGACATTCTATAATACTCAGTACACCATAAGGTGAACGTCACATGTACGTATTTATACTTTAATACCTGAACGTCACGTATACCGTTAACAGAACAGGGTTTTTCAACGCGTTCTTTTTTATGCCCTGCGTTGTGTACAGGTTAAAGAGAATTTGATCGATTCAAAGAAGGCTGTTGATAAGCAACTCAAGTTCGTGTGCGAACGATTCATTGATGAAGTTAGCAGTCATCTGATTGGTTCTGAACTCCGCTCATACCTCGATCGCTGTCTTGTTATTACGGCCCAGAACGACCCGAACATCATTCTTAAGAAGCAGCCGTTTGCGGAACCCTCAGCCGCGTCCAAGATAGTCTCCGCGGCCTATCGTGATCTAAAAGAACGTCTTGCACGTCTTCAAAAGGCTATGAGCCTTTATTTAGCCAATAGGGATACGGAAGCTATACTTTTTAAGCCGATAAAAAGTAAAACTGTCGTTTTCTATGAGAAGCTAAACAAGATGTTCGAGGATAACTATACGCAGGATGACCTCATGATCATCGCCTGCCCCAGCGCTGAACAGATTTCGATGCGTATGAGCCAGTTATAGGTGACTGCGTGAATTAAACGCATTATTAATCAATATTCATTTCTTCAAGTTTTACTCAATCCGCAATAAGGGATGAAAAAATGAGACGACGTGTGTAGTGCTGTTAAGTGGAATATCTAAAGGCAGTAATAATATAAAAAAAATAAAAATCGAATACTTGGTCTGCCCCTATTTTTCTTGAGGGATTTCTATCCATTGCTGAAAATGTGCCTGTTTAAAATACATGAAAGGTTATGCTATATAGGAGTCATGCTAAGATACCCAATATGATACCTATTGGAAATACACACCATTCTGGATGGATGGAGAATTGTATTAGTATTTCTTTTTATTAATTCACTCATTTACGTACGAGTTCTTACATGCTTGAGTCTATCAGTGAACAAACAACCAGCTATCTACCGATTCACTCAGTCATTCATTGGATTAACGCATTTACCATGTGGTATTATGGTATTGTGCTTTATGTATGACAGTTTCCACAAATCGAACTTTTCTCTCACATGTCTATTCCCTCTTAATGGTCTGTAGTTATTATTGTAGCTATCGCTGTTCGTGTGATGTGAAAACGTCTTCTTTGTCAATTTGCCAATGTTGAAAATTTGTGGCAAAAGTTTATGGTTTCCCGTATCGACTCTGTCTATCTATGTATATTATCAGTTTATCTGGCACCTTGTCGCGTTACAGTCTTTCCGTCGTCGTCGTCGCCCAACGATATCGTCAACGCCAAGACACTAACAATACCTAGAACTTTTGCATAATTATCGTGGGCCGCACACACTGTATGCTCAGCATTATTGTCATTTCATTATGTTATATGCCTCGTCACTGAGTATTCGTTGCTTGTTAGGACCGGCGCATGACTCAAAGGGGATCGCCAAACTTCGGGACCATTGCTGATTTGAAAAAATCGAACGTGTAGATTGTGCCGCTTGAAAGCGTAAAAAAAACAGCCACGTATAAAATCGTGCACACGGGCCGAACAGTGCTTACAGCTATTTCCAAAATTACACCGTAAAAGTTCAAGCGTAAATATATTCTCCATTTAAGACCTTTCCTCTGACATCAGCCAGCAGATTAAGCAAACTTCTCTAGTTCTTCATGGTCTCCTTTGCATTTGGCTTCCATCTTTCAGGCGGAGTCACTCGTCCATTCAGTTACACACACCGAACGTTAATCTCATTCGAGAGATCGGGACGCTGTGGACTAATTTACGACGGTGACACATTTTTTATTAAATTTAATCGTTGCGATACTACTAATTGACCATTAAAAAAATACTGGAGTGTACGTTGAACACTGCATTGTTCAAAATCGATGTCCCTATCTTCCGTATTCACTTCATATGCATTGGTCGAACATTTACTTAAAGTACAGTTGGTGATTATCGAGTCACGACGAGGCAAATCAGCGTTAACATTGAACCTGGCTTGTTTTTTGCCCATATGTTTTTTTTTCGTCTACAATAGTTCGCTTCCGATTTTAGGGTGAAGGTTCTAATTATACTGCAGCGATGACTTCTGGGGCCCTTTATCTATAGTAAGAAAGAATGTTCGATGGGAAAGTTATTTATTTCAAATTAAAGTAATAAAAAGTTATGCTATTGTAAACATGTACACCATTCGCTCTTTTATATAGCCGATAATAATATTAAAGGAGCTTGATCTAACAGTGATGAACGAGATGTTGTAGCCAGCTTGTATCATTATTTTTAGTATCATCATTAATATTATAGTTTACATTACACTCGTAGACCTATCTAGACTCTCGGCCCTCTTCAATCTAACGAAAAGATGCCAAGGGCTGACTTATAAGCGAGGGTCCGAAACGTCGACGATGTATCCTCGGTGATAGTTTGACTTGATAATCTGGCGTGGAGCGCGGCTGGCTTTTATGATTCAGAACAGTTTCTACGGAATAGAACGAAAAAAAGGATCTGAACTGATGAATACAGGAAAAATGCTGCTTGAACTCCTGGTACTGTACCTTCCCCAAAAAGAATGGACGCAAGGGAGAAGAACGAAGCGTTATAATCGTTTCTTATTCGACGCGCTTTCACAAAATCTGTCTTCCGAATCAGTTGAATCGATGAAAAATTTATGATGTGGTTGTGTCAATCATCAGCTGAGGATCGCCGTCATAATGAGCTCGGGGCCTCTTGGAGTAAGCAATAAATCGCCCAGAAACGATGCTTCTCCCGTCAAGCCTCCAACATAGAGGTCTGGCGGGAATCACACCCATGGAACGGTCTTTTCACACTATGCGATTGTATGGTGAGAGGACAAGTAACTGGATACTAGATTATTCCCACTCTCCGACGTAGACCTCTTTGGGTCCATGCGTGTACGTTGGGGTAGCACCGGCAGAAGATCCACCCGAGCTTGAGCTTTGGGCCGTCGAGTTTTGTCGCAATGGAAGCACACCGTAGATTTTTGAATAGTCATGGTCTGCGCTCTCTGTAAAGATTCAAGGGAGATTGTGTAGATAAATAATTCGGTCAGTACAAAGAATAGACATGTTAAAGTGAGGTAATGTAGGTACCTAACGGTGTCCATAGAATGAAAATGTAGGTGCGAATATTTCGAAGAATCAAACAGGGATACACAATAATACAAACAGGGTAATTTGTGTCTTAATCATTTAATGTACTAATTATAATAAGTCTTTGCCAATAGTTTCTGTATATCGTACATCATGTGTACAAGATTTACATCAATTGTGATACAAGTTTTAGTGTAAAATACATTGCGTTTGACAGCGTTCTACTCACCGTCTCAGGACAGTGTGGACCAGATAGAATGGCTTCATACATTGCGGTTATTGATCGTACAGCAATATGATTTACTTACGGTATAGGCTGTTTTCCCTGTTTTTTGCGGCTCCATATAGCGAATTCAAATAGCTGAATGAATGGTTGGAGGAAGCATACGCATAGATAGCGTCCTTTTGCAGTCGTTCGCGATCGCGGCGTGACATATTGAGCGGGTCACGCTGACCGAAGTTCGACACTCGCGCCTTCAGCCCACAATAGTAAGGGTCGTCGTAGATGCCTGAGGACGACGAGATCTTACGCGCTGGCTGGCGTTCGTTGCCTCCACCTGACCTTTGCATCTGCATATGAACCGGGACGCCAGAATATGAAGTGTCCTCATAATCGGGCTACGGTGTTTCATTGAGTGATCGAATTTTTCGGAAGGCGGAATAGTAGCGACGCAAAAAGCCACAAGGCAATGTAAGCACCGTTCAATATTGCGAGCGCGGCAGGACGGAAAGGCAGTTTTCCGGAACATCACATCGGTTGTGAACGTCGCCAAGACGCACATCAACGCGAAAAGCATGAAAAATAATTTTTAAAAAAAGTATGAAAAAATAGCTGTTTTCATATATTTTTTTCTAGGAAGGACAAAGTGAATATGATATTGTAGTTATATAATATTGAAAGTGGTCTAGAGCTTACAGATTACGTATGGCAACTATCATATCCATTGGAAATAGATTGGCAACTAATGCTTCTGCTATCAGGCGGGGAAAAGTGTCATGGCCAGTGGTTGTGTGATACGATGAGATCGAACATAGTTCTATGAAGCATAACATTTTTCGTAAATAACAGGTTAGCGTCAATTTAATGAACAGTGGGGATCCTTCTGAACTAATACATATTTTATATCTTCCGTGCTTAATATAGACTGTCGAATGAATAGGAAAAATGTTTTGTAAGATTACATGAAGACTGAAATCTACTGATATAGCATATTTCACTAACCCAACAGTTGTAATGGCGGGAAAATTAAATTTGCTTATAAAATACAAATGTGTTATTTTTTGCAAGTTGTCTCAACAGCGCGGTCAAAACAGACATCGAGTATTAAACGATGCTAAATAAATTCGTGATTTCGTGAGCAACCGCTGTAAACAAGAAATTAGTAGATAAATGCAGCTGCTGCTAAGAAGATTTAATTGTGCTGGCTGATGATTATTTAATCGAAATTAATAATCATTAATTCTGAAACATTTCTGTGTTAAATACGTTTGCTTATGCGATGTGATATGCATGTATGCATACAGATTAGGCTCCTATTTTTTCAATGTAATTTTTTCCAGCTGTGTTAACGGCCTAAATATTAATCTCGCATGTCAGTGGCTCTGTAATTATTTTAAAGTATAATTTAGCTGAAAAAAGTAGGCAAAGCAAGTATTGCATAGCGAGTCCATTGTGGATCGTTTACACTATGCTTTGAGTTTCAGATTAGCAAGCCTTACCATTGTTGAATGTTAGCGATTCGATCTTGCCGTTATCGTATAAATAACAAATTTAAACAATGAATATTAATTCATCATAACGTTAACAATAGGGTCATTATCTGTCGACAACAAATATATACTGAGGAGATTATCAGGATCGTCAGACGCCGTGTACGCCAAAATAAGCTCTTCGCTGGTTGGTGATTTTCTTAAACGTACAATACGATTATCCAGCATCTAAGGCAGGCAATTTGATTGTTAGTAAACGAGCAGTCGTTGAATTACTCAGTAATTTATACTCACATATAATACAAATAGCAAAGAACAGAGCCATATTCAGCACAATGTCAACGACTGCAGCCAATGATCTGAGATAGTGCGAGACCATCAATTCGGTTTAGGGCGGGGACCCGATCATACTGCTAAGACACACGCGAACTAGATTGAGTAATGAGTGTATGTACAGCATCAGAGCATTCCTTAACAAACAATATTGGCTAAAATGTTAAAGAGTTAAATAGTGATTGAGTATGCTAAATCTCGCTAGCCACCGTTTCGTCGAGACTACGATAGTGGCAGAGGCAAGTGTTGGCCAGCCAGTGCATCTTTCATCAGTTGAAATAACAAATGTACATTCACAGGCAATTATATATACACGTGCGTATTGCTTTCAGAAGGTTAATTGGCTATGGCTTGTGTGTTGACTACACCGTAGATTCAGTTGCCGTCAACCGCTGTTGCGAATCTGTCAAACATCGGAGTGTGAAACAGGCCAGGCAGGAAGATGCTCATGAAGGTCAAAGGGCAGATGAGGCAATTTGATGAGTTGGGCAGGCATGAAGTTGTTGAGGATTATCATGCAGAGAAAGGGAACTGAGGCTGTCGTACGTATGTGCTAGCTCAGCTAGTAGCTTGTAAGCACTGCTGATCTGGGATGGGATGAACTTATTGCTACTATTGTTGTCGAACCGGTATCATAGTAGCGTGGCGTACAGCAGCGATTTCAAGATTCTAACTATAATTGGAACTGGTAACTGACCTGAGGAGTACTTACGCGGGGCACCCGAGGTCGCTTATCCCGGGGCGGTAACTTAGGTGGACGGGGTTCGCGGTGGTCACGTTTCGCATGTGAGGCATGACCGCCTGATGATCCCGACGATGACGCGCCACCCGGCAGAGCCGTATAGGGATCTTCCAGGTCGTCCTTTGATCGACCTTCGCCATCTCGCGAATCAAAGATCGACATCAGGTTTGGAGCACTCTGCCGCTTCGTTGCTGCGGGAACAGCGTACTGAGCTGTAGCAACAGATAGAGAGGCACAAAATCCAAAGAGGTTAAAAGAAAATTAATAACCGATCAGGGGGTTCTCTTGGCGCACGCTGATCAAACTCTAGGTTTCAAACCCGTAGCTTAAAGAAGTCATTCCAACCAATAAACAGTGTCTTTATGAAATCATGTTGCTTACTGATGCGTGTCGTGCACATATGCGTACTGGCAGAATAGAGCTAGAGCTTTTCAGAGGCGACACCTGTATATGCAACACATATATATACAGGTGTCTCCTACCAGGTGTATATACCAATCGTAATTGAATAAGTTTCCAGAACGTAATTTAGCAAGAGTGATGTATTTAGATCATATAGATATTATATAGACACGTTATATGATAAGCAATACCGATTCTGTCCGGAACAGCCGATTGTCATCAAATATATAGCATATCAAAGAAAGATCTCAAATAAAGAAAATTAGTTGAGTGAAGTATCGACAGATCCATTTAAAGGAGTCAAGGAAAAGCTGGAGTAACTGTACTTAAATGCTAGCTAATGCAGGATCTTGCTTGGATCGACGCAAAATGGTTCAAATAATACCTATTAATTTATAAATGATATCTTACGAGGCAGTTTGCTCTTGAGCATATCGAGGGCAACAATATTGATCACCATAACCCAAACAGGAACCTGCAGGACATCGGATGAGTCACGGACGAACGAAATACAAGAGACACACTGTGCTTCGAGGGTGCGCCTGTCGGGATAGGCTCTACAAAGAAAAAGAATGGAAGTTATGTAATTTTAGGCAATTTTTATTTAATAAAACTTTTATTTAAGGTTATTTATTATGCCTATGGAAAAAAGTTCCACTTAAGGGGTTCACAAAAAGCAAAGGGCCTTTTTACGTTAATTTCGTTTTTTTGCTTATTGAGAACCTCTATTTGAACTAAGTAGCCTGAACACTTTTACCACCACCACCACCCCAGTTGCACCACGGAAGATGACCATCCGTAATGTATGATATTATCAGCCGTTGTAATCTCTTCTTGCCAACGTTAACAAAAATCATGAGTAGAAGATTACAAGAAGAATCGAGATTATAAACAGATTCGAGCCAATTGCAAAACCTCTGTTTAGACTCGTTGCTTTTTTTAACTGTTATTTGCCGACTGGTTAGCTGGTTAACCTACCGTTTCATTTCACGGATGACATTAGCTCGAAATTTGTCCATATCGAAGAGTTTCACCGGTTTGTCGAAGTCAAGATGTCCGCGACTATCGATGACTTCTTTCGAAATGGCCGAGCTTTCTCCATGCTGGACGCTATTGACGAAGATGGAGCTTTTCGAGATTCGCTTGATCACGATATTTCCAGAAGCGTCCATTGTTATCCGTGCACCCTGTACAATTAACAATAAAGTGTTATGAACAATGCAAGCTGGGCAACCAATGGAGTAGCTGCAAGTAGACGCACCGCAGTTATTCATCGCCCGTAGTATGGATATACCGTCATGGATTAATAGGGCAAATTGGATACACTCCAGTGTTTCTACTACATTTTTAATTATTATTCAAGGAGTTAGCTTGCCGACAATGTTATAGAAGCGACAAAAAGATCGGATTCTGTTTGACTCGCTATGGTTATCTTAGGATTACCCGATTAAACCTTTACCTCATAGTTTTATTAACGGAGGAAGGCGTAGAGCATGAAGGCAGATATCAGTTGATTCCTACCAGCGATTGTTAATGTCTAGTGAATACAAGATGAAATGGTTGGGAAAGAAATTTAATTAATTAATTATTAATTAATTCTCTTTGTCGACATTGGTTCAAAAGGCTATTGTATCGCATTCAATGGTATTAACTAAAAAACTTTGGTGTCTGAAAAGTTAGTTTCGTCGGTGACTTATATTTTGCTATTTTATAGCAGTTCTTAAGAACTGCTTTTTGATCCGTATAAGACAATAATTAATAGATATTCTAATTAATGAAGTCTGAGAACTTATTATGGGTTACGCACAAATGAAAGCGAAAACTGGGCCCACTGGGCAAAAAACTACGAAAGTAACTTATATGGGACCACTTCGCGAAGTTGTGTCCGGTCTATTTTACCTTCTGTCTTTATAATTACCTTGACCTCACGTCGATGTCGTGTGCTCTACGTTCCAGCATGGGTTCACAGCTATGTACAGCTCATCGATATCGACCATCATCAGTGGTATTAACGGTCTATCGATTGAAGTACAAATTAATAAATAGAAAAACTCTACGCTGCTGTCTTTAGTGATATGATACCGAAAAGGGGGCTTATTTAAGATGAAAATGACTAGTTAAAGTAGTAACGAGCAGCACCGAGTAAATCTCCAGTGTATCCGTCATCTGCACTGACTGTGCCCAGGGTCGCAGATTCGTTAAATTTTTACTCATCAAAGAGCAGAGAGCAAGTTAAAAATTGAAGGCTCTGATCAATTTTCATTATTGATATACATTTCGTGTGAGTAATTTTTTTCGATTATTTAGGAGATTAGGGGAGTATAATGTAGTGAATTTTCTGGAGCGCGGTCAGTCCCCAACAAGTTGAGATATACCGAAATGGTTTAACAGCCTGCACTAAGAAAGCTATATCCTTCTTTACTTTGTCATGCTCAATTCTACGAATGTTACTGTTATTTGTTTTCTATTGCATTTGGTGATTATTCCTCTTTTGTTATTGCTTATTTCGATAGATAGATACTTCTGATAGATCAAATGCTACTATCGTTACGAGTTTGTGAGCTCTTTTCGCGTCTCCACAAGGGTGTACTAGGCATTTAACTTGCTTCACTTAGCAGGGTAGTAACAGATGCAGATACCTTTATATCTACTTCATATTAACACGACGTTGCAACACTTCTGATGATAGTGTTGAAATTCAGAATTCAGGGCTCCGTTCAACACACAATGGCTTGTGCTGTCTCTAGGCAAACGCAGCCTATATTGGATGTTAAAATCGTAGCTCTGTGAGGCAGAATTTGGAGCATCTCAACGCATGTAGTCTCACTCGTAAATCATTGCGACGTAACGTGAAGCAAAACTCTTTTATTTGTTTGGTAGCTTCATGTGCCGTTTGTGAAAGTAGGAAAAAATAAAAGGGAAAGCAGAAAAGCCGGGTACCACGACAGACATCGGTGAGAAGATAACAACGTTTAGTTACTCAGCGAACCTAGTAATAGCCTACGAGCTATCGGCGAAGTACAGTGTCATTCGCGCAAATCTATCGGTACAAATTGCATTATGACTATTGCTACAGCTGCTGCTGCTACTAAGACTAAGATGGAATCGGAAGTGCCTGCGCATTATGCCTGGTGCAGATTTTTCTACTTAAAAAATATTTCGTTTCCTTCAAATTTTCGCGCGGTTTATGGCGTGCTTTGCAGTGAGCTTGCCGAAAGTGTATAGCGGGTCAACGGGTTTTCTTCCCTTCCTTGTAGAAATGTTCACTAGCAGATCGCAAGCCGGAAAAACCGTATGGTGACTTTTATCGTCAACCGCTACTGCTAGATAACAGTCTACAGTAATGTTTATATTGGCATGTATTACAGCTGGGTATGGAATACCAGCAGAATATTGTTAGACAAATATTAAATCAACACTAGTGGAAAAGGCCGATATAATACATTTGAATTCGATGTGCCTTAACGTTATAAGCTGATTTGTGATTCTTGACCTTATATGCAAAGGATTAGTGCCTGACTAAGAAGGCATTCCTATTAATTTTTCTCAATAACACCTGCCTAAAGCAAATATCAGTTCGCATCCACGAGCTTTGCTTGAAAGGTAATTTGTCAGTATATAGCGTAATGTGGCGTAGACAACTAGGTCCCTGGCTTTAAATCCAGAAAACGTTGGTTAAGATTCTTTTCTGTGTGAGTTTTTATATACACGATCGGCGTGGAATAACATACTTCTCACAGACGAAAAATGACCTTCATTGACGGCAAAAAACCCTTAGGCGCTGAAGATCATTGGAGAGATTCGATTTCACAGTGTCGTGTGAAACATTATTTTACCTAAACGCTCTGATTCTGGCAAGGCTCAAGATAAACGCTCAAGGTAGCGTGCATCTTTGTAGATATAAAGCACATAACACGTTAATTAAAATTGGCCCTTTGCCGATTGTGGCCTCGAAGTAATAACGAAAACAATGATGGCAAGATCCAATAACGGGAAAAACGTATCGATGATTTTGCTTCAGGACGGTCGCAACCATTGTGCTTTTTTGTTTTGATCGGGCGTGGCGTATTTTTCTTTATTACTAAAAAGCTAACTAAAATATTGTCGGCATTTGCATATGCGAAAGTTGTTGGGCTGCCATAGCAATACGGCGATGCATAGGTAATCTATATTACTACGTTAATTTTGCAAGCAGCACGATCAGCGACATTACCAATGTCCCAACCGCTAACAGGACTGCGTACGACTGGCGTAATGCGCGACGTCCAAGTGCAGATCGGGGGTCAATAAATAAACGAGGGAAACCTCTTACCGCTACACCCTGTCGCGTACCTATCACAGTCATGACGAAGAAAACACTTTTATTCAGCAGTGGACGGCATCTGTTGCTCAAACTACAAGTGAATCACGGCCGGAAAGCACCGACTGTGCCTAGTTCCCCCTCGCTTCCACGAGGTCAGTTTCGATTATCGATGATTACGTAATTTTGCCCGTCCAGGCTCCTGCCTGCCTGCCTGCCTCTGCGGCTACCGACAGTGCGTTCTAGTTTGTCCGTTCGGCTTTACCGGTACGTGCGCCAAAAAAAGATCTTAAGGAAGAAGAAATTCAAAGAACACCCAACAAGGGTGAAAAAAATCTAGAAAAAAAGGGACGACTTAGAACCCGAAACCCGTGTTCATGCTGTGCCTACGGTATCCATTGCTTATCAGCGCGTTAACCATTTTTTGATGGTGCTACCGACGGTATTGGCCACAGTCGCGCCACGTAGACCAGACCATCAACGTCATCCTGCCACCCGCATTGCATTACTCTGTTGGCGCTTCTATTGCATCAGCCATTCGATCACCAGCGCCTCCGTCACCAACCCAGCTATTGCTGCTGCTCGAATCCCATCGTTGATATGTCTATTGAAGTGAGGTCTGTATCGTACCGGTCGTTGCTTATTGGTTGGATCTCCAAGGAACTGATAGTTGACGACCTATAAAAAGCGCTGCGGATTGAGAGGAGACTTCGCCGTTGGTTTTACGGCAGCGGCGGTTACAACGGAAACAAATGAACGATTCGGGGGCTCCGACGGTACGCCACTGTCTAGTTAACGTAACCGTAGGGTGACCGGCGAAGTCGAGATGCAAATAGGAAATGGGCATGATAACAGTAGTGGACAAAGCGGCTATGAAACGCGTAGGAAAAATATTGAAACGGAAGAGAATATGACGCTGCCAAAGGAAAGGCGGCGACGATTCTAGCCACTGGGAGGTAATAGGACAGAGCTGTAGTAGACCGTAGCGGATTGCAGTGGAAATATTTCGTATATAATTGCCACTATATTAACAAGGAGGGTTACTATTCACCGCCTCATGGCTGATACTGACCGGCATATTGTGCACAGGACTGCAGGCGGATTCTGTAAACGTATGCTCAATAATGTGCTCGTAGGGCGCAGATCTGTGGCTTCTGCTTAAAATAAGACTGCTATTTTCAGCTCAGTGGTTCCAATAAGAAGAAGGCGTAATGCCAGAAAGTCGTTGAAGTGAATCAAAAGACAGATTGTTCATTAGTGGACAGAGAGACACAGTCGAACTTGAAATAAAACATCTAGGCAAAACGCATTGTGCAATTACGTACCTGGATGCCGACACCCTTCAGCTTTTGCGTTATATCCCCGCATACGAACATCATTTGGAAGTCGATCTCATTATGTTAGATAATTCTCACGCTGCTTTTTCAAGTAGAAAGAGCTTTAACACTAACTTGGGTAGCGCTGATCACAAAATGGTCATAATATAACGGTGGCCACCTTGTTTCCGACGAAGTCGAAAGATCTGTATCGACAAACAAAGGACATTACCATCGTATTGACAGATTTCCTGTCAATTCACCACTCAGGACGCATAGAATATCTCAAATGTAACGTCAATATTCTGGTGGTGATCATCAGGTGTTGATTGAGGAACGGTTGTCCGTTTTTATTTGCAATGGCGCGCCATACATTCTAGGCCTCTTAACAGTGGAATGGCAGAAGACAATGCATCAGTAGAATCATCTCGTAATAGTTATAGTAAAGCCATTCCGCAGACAATGTGATCTGCCGCTGATGCGCGTATGAATGACTGTACGCAGAAAGTTATGAGACAACGAGGGCTGGGGCCTTTCATCAGGTTTTCCCCTCTAATATTTGTGTTCTAAACTGTGACAACGGAGCCGCCAGATGACATGACACTGCGTTATATTACGTTAGTATCCACTACGGAACTCTCATTGCCCGTTTTTCTGCTATTACTTCTTGTAAAAATTGCATTGACCATAATTATTCTAATTGTACCTACTGCTATTATCGGTTATAGCTAATTCACGACCTCATAGCAAGGGAACAGCCGAATTATCGGCTACTTAGCATTTTTTGCAGAAAGTCTATGAATGTCCATTATACAACCAGTAGCAAGCGATGATCGCCTCTCAAGTATCAATATCCGGGTAAGTCATCTTCTCGGATTTTACCTAGTAATAGAAAGTGTTTGCATCTTGAAAAACAGGATCAGATTTGCCGCATAGGTCAAATGTGCTTTTCCCATTCAAAACGTTTTTCGTCACAACCGATCCCGCTATTTTGAAGAACTCTTAACTCAGCAAGTGACTAGTGGTCAAGAACTAGCAGCATTTTACGGCGCGTAAATGTTCTGACGGCTGTCAAACGCAAAAGGACAAAGCCTGTCACCTCATACGGGCCAGCACTAGTGTTTTTCTATGTCTGATGCTGTCGTCCTTCGTGTCCGCCGGACGACATTTAAAGCCAATGATTGAATTCAATCGAACGGACGTACCACCACGAAGAATAAATGTCGCTGCTGCTGTTAGTGCAGCTGGCGATTGATGCCGAATGTGGCAAAGTATAAACAATTCTTTCGGAGAGTTTTTGTAACCTAAGATAATATCGACTTCGCCAAGCAATCGTAAGTTCAGCGAGACACTAAAACCTCATGGGACCGTACAACCGGGCAGTGCCATATATGATAGCTGACTGATCAGGTGGCGGCGCTCCATTCGTTCTAATTTCGGCACATAAAAAGTGCACTACACCTCACAGATTAGGCGGTGCTTCGTATTATAATTTCTAAAATAAAATCCGCTAGTGTAGTCCACAAATTTTGCCTGCACTGAAAATGAATAATGCGAAAAATACTTTGAAAAGGTATTGTACCACTTTAGTAATAGCGCAGTAGTGATATTACGGTGCATAATCTTGTTGAAACCGAAAAATCTTTTTTCGTTCTGAGTTTCTTATGAGCACGACCTATCGTGTGGACGTTTCACTATAGAAGGTAAGTAGTTTGGCATTAAGCGAAATAGATAATAAGTTCAGACGAAGACACACTGTTTAGTGCGACTTGTTGAAAAGAAGTACCTTGCCGACGAGGAACCTTTTTACAAATATACTTCTGGCTCAACGATATCTAGTAGACACTGGAATAAAGCGTGCCAATGCTTTGCCAGTTCAAGCTTTTCTCCACTTCCAGGCATCTGTAGGACAGACGAATCGGGGACCCTGATTCTGGCTTTGAACACTCAGAATAACAAGGAGCGCTAACGTTTGCAAATGTCGGCCTGCCTGTCTGAGTAGCTATAGCAGATGACACGGATAAGTTCGTCATCCCAAGAACGACGATGGCGGGTATTGGGTGCTAACACGTAAACGGGGTCAATTCATCTTCCAGAAATTTTGTCATCCTGTTTGATTTGGTTGGCATCCTCGAGAATACGTTGACGAAGAAACGATCGCAATAATTGTTGCAGTCCAGCTCGAAACATCAACACTTAGCGTAGTACAACACAATTGGCGACTCACGCAGCCGATCCACATTGAGCAAGAAATGCGGTGCTTATTAGCAACCTCCCGTACCTTCTATTGAAAGTTACCATATTGTGAGACAAGGACTCAGACGTATTTAGTGTATGGCCAATTAAATCAATAAGACAATAATAATATGTTTCATAAGTATAGTAACGACTAATATAAAACGTCGTAAACTTATTCGAAAATCGGCGTGGGGCTTCGCTGAGGACATGGCGGCCATGCAATGACATTCCAAAGGCTACGACTAAGATCAATCTTTATTACTACTGAAAGTTCAAGTGAAATAATGAAGACCCGTCGCTTGACCCACGACGAAGGTACAATGGATTCACCACGGAAGACGACAGTAATTATTTTTGGTAAGTCAGATGCAGGACTGTGGGAAGGTCAATAGCGTCCGTGGCGGTAACTGACTTCGCCGGTAGTCCCGTAAGCGAACTGCCGGACTAATTCCGCCATTGTTGTTTAGCATGACACAATAAAAAGGCAAGCAAACAGTGCGATCTGAGCGAAATTCGAACAAACCAAGTCCCACGGCGAAATCACCAAGTCGAAAAAAAAATCACTTTGAGGCTGGCCTCATATGTAATATGTAAGTGATAGATATAATATCTAAGTGATATGTAAGTAAACAGTCATTCGCAAGCATCATCATGTCAATGGATGTGGCGCTGCAATCGAGGATCGATCATTTTTTGCATTTCGACCATTTTTACAAGTTTAAAAATGTAACAACGCCATTCCATCTGAGATGAAAACGATCCATATTTCGATTTAGTTAATTTAAGTTATTTTTAGCGCAAAACTTCGACGAATGTCTGACACTTACGAACCTAGTACACCAAAATTACCCTATAGCCACAGAGGAGATTGGTAATATTTAGAACCGTATAATTGTTTTATATATAAGTCCAATAATCTGTTACCTTTGCAAAGTAACAGATTATTGGACTGCGGTGTTCTCCTCATATGTTAACTCGTATCGGAACTCGTATGTTACTCTGACCTCCTTTTGGTAACCTCGCGGTTCTGATCTTTGAAGGCGCGCTATTTTCTTTCGCCCTGAGAACGAATTTTAGGAACGCACCTAGTACAGTCAGTGCTTTCTAGTTTGTGAAATGTTTCAATGTCAAAATCTGACACATGCTGAATTTCGACCTCTCCTCTGTAACAGCAAAGCAAGATCTATGTCCAGCGAGAGTCGAGTTTTGTCACAGCGTTCGCCCCCCGGTGCAGCCGCGATCAGCCCGCTGCATCGGTAGGAAGAAGGAAATTAATGACGTAAGAAGCTATCGACGGCATTGAGCAAAAATAAACGTACATTTGCCGACACGATATAAAAACACAAATTCTTTTCGTCATTTTATTCACTTTGTAATGATCTGACTCAATATCAGAGAAATATTCCCTTACGATTATTTAGATAGAATACGTGTGCTTGCTTGTATGGCTTTATATTATTCATAGAATTTTTTTCTTATCATATGTTAGATTAGTTTAATGTCAACACAGATTCGTCAACGTGTGCGAAAATCTCGCGCATTGACTCCGGATAATTGTAATAGGTACATTTTTGTATACGGCCCGAATTATCACGCTCTATTACACAGGTACAAAATACTCATTCCTGTAGTCATGACGTGGCATATTGGTACGAACACAAGGACGTATGCGCTCGACGGCGGTGTCAGCAGCGGTGTCACTGGTCACAATATCGATTACTTCCTACATTTATTCGCCAACATAAAATAGCGCTAGGACGCACAAAGTGAACTTCTCTAGCTGACGGCCGCTCGTATCTTCATAGGTATGATTTGCTTCGACGGCAACGTATGTTCAGCCTCGATAAAATGCGTTTTGTCCGCTCGTTTCCATCGTGGGATGAAAAGACTCTCTGTCATCCATACAGAAATCGGGATGCGGTGATGATGGGCTACAGTTATAAACAATGACCAGACAAGTATCGACAGTCGACGGCGCACGGCAGGAACGATGCAGCTCAACAGAGTCTGTAAAAAAAAACGCTGGAACCAGACGCAGCAATTGAATAGCACAGCCACAATGATACTTCTAGGTAGCAATATAACGGTACACTGTTGCCGGGGAAACGCGCAGAAGCACCCAGAAGGATTCTGTTCATGGGCGACGTATTCGTCTATATGCCTATTCGGCCGTGCTATCAGTAGAAACAGCTCTTTCGAGTTCTAACTATGACGAAGTATGACGGTTGTGCTGTGAACAAATTGTTTCTACAATTACCAGTGTTGCCACTACAGAAATTCCTCTATCATGGCGTCATGAAGACCATGTCGTGCTCCTAGTTTGTGGAGTTCATAATGTTCTTCATTTTATTCTTCGACTGCATTTATCAGCGCCTGGCGTTTTTCTATAAGCAAAAACCAAGTTAGAATTCCGAGCTGTCTTACAGGTTTCAATATGTAGACCATCTGCAATAGCGGAAAGCAACGACTCGCAGGCTTGGGGCTCGACGAAAAAATAGTTATCGGAAACTTTTTCCGATACGAAACACAGTAGCCAATCAGCTCGACGTAGTTTTAGTTGGAAAACGTTTAATGTTGTACCAATTTTCCTGAAATAGTAGTTATACATTGGCGCTGCAATCGTTTTAAGGTAGATTAGCAATTATTAAAGGTATATGAAATACCGTTACAGAATGTATCAGTCCCGATTACAGACGGACAATTTCGGTAAATCATTGTATAAATTTTCGGGTTCTAAGGCTTTCGACAGGAAAAACACGACGGGATCGGGGATGCGCTATTGTAATCGCTCTGAGCAACATCGCGTAAGAAATCAACATTGAGTGTAACCAACGGCTCAAGATTTTAAAATATGGAAATTAACCAACTTAAGCAGTGAAAATGCCATGTGGGTTTTACTACTACGCTATCCAAGGCAAAGCATATTTGTGTACGTATCTTTTGCTATATGGATGCACCTAGCAATGCCGAAAAGCCACTTAAAAAAATAATCAAATTGTTTATTTAGCTTCGTATTTCGTGTGTTGGGTTGGTAGAGTAACAGCGTAATATGCCAGGATCTACATACTTAAAGCTGGTTACAACGAGACGCAATGCGTATGGCTTAGACAGGTACCGAATGGTGAACATACTCTCTAGGCGATCAGGGTGATAATACGCTTTACTCATAATACATATGACAAGCAAATAACGGAAGTAGTTGAATGGAAGGAAGCGAATTACTCATCGTAAGTGGTCTTTAGTTTTTTATAGAAAGGTTTGTATTTGTAGAGATGTCTATCACAGCCATCGTCGTTGCCACAAAGTCGGCAAAATTTTACCCTTTTGTTGCCCGCTGATGTCGCGTTTGTGACACCTGCCGCAAGTGAAACGGTCAAGAAACAGCATCTACATGGCGAACGCGGTGGACTGCTTTATATGGAAGTGCTTACCAAACAAACTGACTGACTACAGATTTGTCGTTCACGTTGACTGAACGGGTAAAGGATCTCATCTGATTTCTTAAAATTAGAGGAAGATCAAAGAAACGTTTATCTGGATGGCTAAACCCAGGCTTCGTTCGGGACGGTTACGTATGAGACGGCTCGAGACTCCTAGGACTCCTAGCGAGGCTGTAGCAATACCACTGCCGCCGACTAACTACGATTGGTTAGCTAAGTAGAAGTATTTTTGTCTTTGTACTTTTTGCCAATAAACAAAAATTTCCGAAAAAAAAAAGTATTTGATTCGAAAAAGCAGTTAAGGTTTTGATGGGTCCACAAGGAGTTATACCCCACAAGGATATATACACACAATTATAACAAATATATTATAGACTTGACATTCTACTTGCTTTGAAAGGTGTAAATTTGCTAGCTATTCTATTATAGGTTGGTTAGGTAACTTAGCCAATAAATTAGAAACGAAAAGATTCAACCTAGGTTCATTTGGAGATTATAAAAACGATAATAAATCAAATAATACAAAAAGACTATTTCCGTAAACCCGTCGCAGTCTACTGACAACGACCCTGAAACGCCCAATTTGTTGTCGATTGTGACACAAGCTACGAAAATTGTGTTTTTATTAAAATTGACATATTTTTTTTGTCTGCCAGGTACTTTCGAAATCATATCTAGTCGCGCTCCGGCCTCTACGTGTATCTGAAGCAAGTGACACACTGTGCATTGAAGGTACTGTGATTATCATCTGCATCACTGTTATTACTATCGAACCTAATCGGCCTTATACGTTATGTCGCGGATCTGCCCCCAGTCATTTACGTGTTTATATCACTTGGCTAGTCTCTCTCTTGCGGATGATTTCATCTTTTCTTCTTTCCACGTCGCTGTCGATTGACACTCTCAAACAGAAGCAACGACAAAGAAGGCTGTCAGTCTGCTCGTCATTATACAAGACATTGTAGCGCATAGTATAGAAATACGTGTGTACAAAACTATTTGACGATAAGTCGTGCATAGATACGAAGCTCCAGTGAGTGCAAGCGAGTGACGACCGAATCGGTAGTCGACAGACGTGGCCACCGGCGATAGCAACAAAGAGTGCTCCGAAAACGGCTCAAAACAACTGTATACGGTCAGCCACTCTTAACTTGTCAAAATGCATTTTGACATCTGAGGGCGTCTGCGAACATGACAGTAAACATCACCCCTCAAAACGGACCCCTTCAAAAGACATAAAATATAGCTCACGTCGACGATATCTCTGCGCGTGCGCATATGAGTTTATTAATATATTATTTTGGGACAACGATGATATTTCGACAGGTCGCAAACTAAACGATTAGTTCGATAAGTACGAGGTTTGTCGTAGCGATGAATGGGCTATAACCGGCGATAGCTTTTCGCTGTTGAAAATTGCCCAACTTTAACGTTTATTGCTAGTTTCCTGTCCAATCAAATTAATCGTTTGAAGTTTAGAGCCACTATTCGGTGACGGCAGCCGTTTGAATATGTTAGCATAAGGCGAACCAAGCACAACCGTAAACAATAAGCAAATGTTCACGCAAACATATATACAAATACGCACGTGCCTACAAGCACATGCACAAACAGCTTGTTGCTCTGTTTCTTTGTGCAACGATGGGATGCATGATTTTCGCCAAAAACGACACGGACTTTTTAGATGAGGCTGAATTCTGCTACTGAAGTTGCTTCGGCTGCTGGCAACGAGTTCATAATGTAATAATGACGCAAATGGTAGCGTTGCCGGTGGCAACGTTGTATATAAGGATGTAGCTCGTGCTTTCGTTATCGGTGATGATTTTGCCGTTGTTTTTGTTGTTGCTAATGATGTTCAGTGATTTACAAAGGTCGCCATCGAGGTCGTCGTTATGACCCGTCGCTGATCGAGTTTCTTGGTGACTGCTGCAGTTCTAAGCACCGCGCACTGTTTATGGTAGACGACGGAACGACAGGCCGATGAAGGCAAAAAGCAGATCGGCGCTGGGGCAAATGGACAAGAAAAGGATGGTCTCGCTGATGTTTTTGAGACATGAAACCTCCATAGCCCAAGCGAATGACGGAAAAAATGAGCTAAACGCCACGACTGCTAGTACATGTGTACGTAGTAGATTAGAATAAGAGCCAACTATGATACGTATCATCTGTTCAGAAATGTCCTTGTCTCCCGATTATACGACCATGCAACAGAAGCAGTGACGACGACAACAGCGGTAACAGTAACAATACCCACAGCAAGAACGGAAATAACATCGATACCGGCGCCAACCGACGAGAGTTGGGACGGGGCAATAACAGTGACACGCTTCCATGGCTTTTTTTTTATCGCCACTGGACATGTTTGCCAGTCTGCCGGAGCGGACAATTCTATGTTGATATATGTCATTTTGTTTAGCCATTTTTTCTTCATCGAGCAACGGCAGCAGCTACAGCAGTATTAACAGGAGTTTTTGCATCTATAGTAATATGACGTTATCAAAAGTTTCAAGCTAACTACATTTACACACTTGGGAATACGCAGGGATACATCGATAAGTTAAACCCAGGACAACTGGCGGGTCTGCAAACGACAGCAGAGTATTTTGGGATGTACTTGAACTTGGGTCGATATCATCCCGAAATATATTAGCCTAAATGGGTTGTTGCCTATTCATTCATTCATTTTGGTATCTGATCGACTGGTTACAACATGTCTGCCTAGTCCGGTTCGATTGTCTGTGGCGTGGCTTCAAAGGCAACGTAAAATTGGCACACTGCGCATGTTCTGTTCTACTAAATCTGTTATGTTGCATTGACGCTTTCGTGCATACTCGCCCATAGTATTGCGAAGCCTCCTCAAACAGCCCAACGGCTATGGACTAACCTAACGGAATCGAATGGCGGAGGGAATGATACTGTCCTAGATTTATTGTCTGCCCGACAAATACTTTCGGCTTTCTCTTAGTCGTCCGTGAACCGTTGCCATACGATGCTATTAACGATAATGTCGCCGTAAGTTCGAACATTTTGCCGACGATCGGCCCGTTGCCTCTGTTACAGCGGAGCTTACATGCCCATTGGGCAGTATCGCTGCAATCAGTGCGACCAATTTGCGTATATTTAACCGATCTTCGTCTATTCCTAGTTACGTCCACCGGCAGAAGTCGCTGGGCCAAACTATGCCTATGACATACACAACGCGACAGATGTGATTAAATCAACAATAAATAGTAAGGTCGAAAGGTGCATATACAATAAACTAGTAAATGAAACAGATTTTTAATAATCGTAATTTTCGAGACTATTGGATGGCATTAGACATATGCCGAGGCTGCATGCGTAGAATGCCATAAGAGCTCACTGGTACATCGTTCTGGGTGAAAGCCCAACACATCGAAGTAACCTCATTTCTATAGCATCGGTCTGGCAAATCGTCTTCAGCAGTGGGCTGACGAAACCTTAAGCACTCGACGAGCTAGATTAGCGTAGCTTATATGTATCGGAGCGGGCAAGGAGTTTGGAAGGGTGAAATGGATTTTGAAGAATATATTATCGTTGTACAAATAACACAATAGAAATCTGTTTCCGAATTAGCTGTTCTTAAGTCCTGGCTTGTCTCAGCGGTCAGAGATTAAAGATTTTGCGCCTTAACTGTTCATTTCTGACAACGCCCAAATACAAGGTTTGAAGCATGTCTAACTTCTGCTCGCACTCGTCATGTCGATGTTGAGGAAGGCATTGCCAAATGCCGCACCTCTACCGCAGTAAAAATTCGTAGATTCCACACAGTTCATATTGACCGTTGTGATAAATACATAGTTACGCGCTGAGTTTTCAAAAAGATTACACTATCGCTAATAACATGGTAACGATGGGACACATCAGCCGTATCTTCACGGGGACCACTTGTGCATGTTAAGAACGATAGCGTTTCCTGGGAGTCGAAAGCTCGTTATGAAGACGCAAGTAGACAATTGGTACCTGTGCGATTAGGTAAGTGCGCACCACTAAGCGGTAGACACTGGCAGAAGCAACAGATGCGATTTTTTGTCCTGTTTCCAGCCGGAAACAGCAGCAGCAGCGGCAGCAGCATTGACATGTTAAACGCTCTAGTTCAACGCATAAAATCACCGTTTGTTTTGTTGCCCATCAATTGGCATATCCATATGTACGTGTACAAAATAGAACATGAAAACATGCCAAGTTGTGCGTTAGGGTGCTACAAAAACGTTACTCGCGTCAACGCCGCCGTCAAAATACACGTATCCTTCACATGCACATAATAGCTGTAGATACTTGCGTACATGTGCCATTTGTTGTAAATATGTACAAGCTATAATCCTTCGTGTGCATATATTGTACGACGGCACTCCGTCTGTACTGGAGCAATCTTTTAAGATATTTGCCGATGGAAAATATATCACTGGATTACGCTGCCCGACGACAGTCCTGGTGACAGGGCAGCTAACTAGGCCACGCTGATGCAACTTCATTGGACGCTATCACCGACTATCGAGTCCATCACCACCTCGAGACGACCGCCCTCAGGTTAGAGTGATGTGACGCCACCAGCCGTTGGCATAGTGACGGCGGCCATATAGCAACATGCCGTTTAGACCCTAACAGACCCATGTCGAGCTATTGATGCCGTGCCTGGTCCAAAATTAACTGCAAACTGCTAATCTATCGGTTTTGGCGCAAAACATTATTCTGGCTCTTCGTTATACGATGTAGATGTAGTTTGACGTGAGCAGTTACTCGGAGCAGCGACGGTGGAGGTGGAGATCGTTGGTCATGTCTACAAATGAAAGAGGTCATGAAAGAAGTTTTATCAGCTCGATCTATTTGTTACTCGTCGCAGTAATGTGGTATATTTGATGTTTGTTTTTTTGCTGCTTCTGTTGCTCAGCTAAATCAAGTCAAAGGTAATAGATAGAATGCATTTGGTGTGGTTCACGAGCTGCGCACTTGGAATCGCTGTTTGTTCATTGGGAATTTGAAAGGGGATCATGCGCCCACAGAAGAAGACCTACAATTCATACCTGTTAAAATAGAGACGTTACCACTGTTTATGTGGACGTGCAGACATAGCAAACGTAACCGTCTTTCGACAACCTGCCAATGAATATCTATTTGCTGAAGCGTGTCAGTTACTGGATGTCGAACAGTGATCTGTCGGC
The DNA here is from genome assembly GCF_002532875.2 of Varroa jacobsoni. NCBI lineage: Eukaryota > Metazoa > Arthropoda > Arachnida > Mesostigmata > Varroidae > Varroa > Varroa jacobsoni. The sequence continues at coordinate 45,581 of NW_019214293.1, forward strand.
AATATCATTCGTTTGTTCTGTAATGTATCCTGACGTGTATTTTCCGGGAAGACCGTTAGGAGCATTGAAAAGGGTCCAATGCGAATATTTATTATAGTGTATTTCCTGCATCCACCGGGGATGCAATGTACAATGTCCCCAGTCGCTCTCGCAGTTTACGTTCACGCAGCTCTCCTCGGCGATGATCATGCTCGATAGCCTCTGCCAATCAGATGGCAGCAAAACTCTGAGCATATATGTTGAGTACAAAATAATTTAAGGGTCCAACTTTAAGGGCTTCAAAAGATTACGACCCATCCACCAATACCACTTCCATCTTTTGCTAAACAACGAAAGTCGGTTCCTGCGCTGACCGTTCGCAACAAGCCGAACACGATAATTAAACCGCTAAGCAGAGATTTGATACAATTCTGAGTATTAGCTCATGAACCCTGAGATGATACGTACTTGCGTACGTATCGCATGTCAGACGATATATTGCGTATACGTGCGCCGTAAATTAGTGCGCAAGTCCATCGTGTATTTGCACATGGCGCGCCTAGTAAGTATAGTTTCAACAATGGGTTTGACGGCAATGCTATGCTACTTTAATGGCTCATCTCATTGATGAAAGCTTACATTGCATATAATAATCAAGAGTTGTCGCTAGATGGTGAGCTGTTCAGTTTCGGCAAAGATACTGTTAAACACGCCTGATTGGGTAGCATCAAAGGGTCTATTGTACCTAGAGAATATGGGTTTGGAATATGGGTTTTTATACCGGTTATTTTTGTTCGCTAGGATCTCAATAGAGATATACCTTCCTAAACCAGCTGCGACCGTTCTTTTCTTTTAGTTAAGCTCTGCACAGACCAGTCGTTCTATGCTTTTTCCCTCTTTTGTCACGCAAATCAAATGGAGTCGGCAGGAATAATCACGTTTTTACTGCCCCATCATGTTTACAGTTTTTATAAATGCTAGAATGTCCCCACTTCAAACCAATAGATTTGCTCTACATACTTCAACAGTAACTGTAATTATAATAACATTATCTTATTTTAAGGTATATCCATATATAGCATTATGCTAATTTTAGATCTAATAATAGCTCAATTTCTAGTGCTATGACTTTAAGGGGCGTCCTTCCACCTCACCTTTTTACGCAACCCCTGTCATAACTGTTATGATGATGATACTGCTAATGATAGTAGCCTTGTGACTCATCTCCATCTGTCTGTTGGAGACGTTCGCGACTATCACAAATGTTCAATGGATTAATATAGATTTAGCAACTGTGTGTACTTTAGATAAACGTGAATTTCTTTTGCGGTGCTAGGCTCAGTAGCAAAGGGTGATAATGCAGTTTCTAGCAGTCGCAAAAGAACAAAGTTTACGTGTCGTCTGCACATGTCGGCGACTCCACTCGTTTACCCCATTGGCACAGTCCCCTGCCACAGCGCCATCTAAGTCCCTCAAATTGTGTTGCCTTTTTCCTGACTTGACGTGCCCGTTGTCTTTGAATTGGGATAAACACCGACCGCTCGTAAATAGCTCAGCAATATACATATATATATATACATATATATATATGTCTGTGATTAGTGGCTTAGTTGTGCTTATGCCAGGTACATTTAACGAATTCATTTCTGTTAATATTTTCCTCGTAAGGCTGTCATCGTTACTTCCAGCAACAGCAAGCAGGCACCTAAAGACCCGCTGTCGGAATATCGATATCTATAATTTGTGAACGAGTGATCATATTTAGCAGTAACAGCCAGCACGATTTATTTATTATAGCCAGTTGCTTCGGACAAGAAGTTCAACAAAAATTTAGCTCTTCTTTCTAACGAATAGGTGATAGCGGCAAAGACCCTGGTGATGATAGCCGGAATTGTTGTTAGGAGATTTTTAGCTGATTACCCACCTCTTGGCTAAATAGAAAAAGCTTTATTGCTGCGACAAAACGCTGGCAAATCTCTGTAATGAAGGCCCGTGCTTGATAACTAGGGTGACGCCGGATCGAGCACTGAAATGAAAACCTCACGAGAATACAAATCAACGACTATCTGAGCTGAGGTGTTCTCGCTCAGTAATTTCGTTATTATGTGCATCTACGCAGAACAAACCGTGGTCACTATTGCGGCACCGTATTGACAATTGGCATTAAAGGGTAAAGAGCGAACGACAAAATAGGCTTAAATAACTGTAACTAATAAAATAACCTTGCCTTTAATCGCATCAGTTTTTGCCTAACTTTTATTAGTTCTCATTTACTATTAACGAGAGGCAAAAAAAATGAGGAACGGACACATTCGACACCAGCTTTTTGGTTGGTATCAAACAAAGACAATACGAGGTGTTCAAGCTTGCTACTTTTTCATGCATCGGCCACCACACACGAAGGATGGTGAGTACTTCCAATGAGGTTTCTTTCAGTTTGGTAACAAAAGAAAAAAAAAAAGCAATTGATTTGATCTACCTCACCGTGCATTAATCGTCTGGCTGCGTTGAAGGGGGAGATATTTTTTTTATAGATAACATCATACACAACTAGAACGTAGCAAATACGCAATCGCAACAGCCATAATTGCGTTGTTTCTTCATAGTTCGTTGGTAAAGTGGTTTCATATCCTCGTTTGGTACGAACAGGAACTTTGTAAGTGTATTTTTTTATAGGTCCGCACAATGCTACCACAGCAATAGATATGCCAATATGGTGGCTAGCTATTACTTACCTATAGAAAATACATAAGAATGTAAAGAGATATTATATGCACAATTTTTTTTTTCTTTGTAGAAAATACTATAGATATTTAATGTATTATGGCGGCGCGTTGCTATCAGCAAATTGGTACGCTCTATAGAATCGAAGCGGGAACAAATGTATGATGTGACATTGCATCAATAGGGGAGACAATATTGTTCTGCCGGACAGTTGGACAACTTCTTTAGCTTACAGATATTCAGCCTTGTCTCACATACGGCTGTACCGCTAGCAGCCCCAATATACCGAGGAAAAGCATAGCATCATCAACAGCCATTTGTGCCCGCTGGCTGAAAGTCTGAATTGTTTCGCAAGTACTTTGCATCTGCGACCGTTCTGTTCTTGCTGTAGCCAAAGCGTGTCACAGCAGGGGCAAGTGAGTCAGTTCTGGAAAACCCACGGGATTTTAGCCTGGATAAAGTTGAAAAGTGATTTATTGCAAGGGCATCAGACAGAGATCAAAAGGAGTAAGTTATCGAACGTATTAGCCAAGGACACATAGTTACATGTCTATTTCCATAGCGACTGATATTACTGTTTTTATTATAAACAGAAACTGTGTAGATAAATAAAGCGGCAGTTTAAGTTAGTCGTTGTGTGTCAGCTATTCAGATCTTCTTCTTAGCGTTACTAAAAACGCATACAAATGCCGGTTTCATCGATGAATTTGGCAAGCGTTTAGTTTTACATGTATATACATCTATTTATACGTTCGTATATAATGCGGATATTTAAGAAACCGTGTTAATAAAAGGACGACACTGATACAAGATATGCATGGCAGGCGCGTAGTGTTTAGCGGGTTCATTCGACGGCTTTTTACGTGAACATGGGGGCTTAGTCTGAACACGAACTTTTTTACTTGTAATCCAAATGACGAGAGCTGAGATAAATTGTTATTTACATTAATAGAAGTATTTGGTTCTGGCGGACTCTAGATCAAAAGAAACGATCTTTGAATATTATTTACATTCTATCAGGGTCAAATAAATTCCAGTTTGCGATATACATATGTATGTATATATATATATATATATAGGTGTGTAATTTTTATTTTCAGTGTTCCAAGGTACTTTAACGGACTCATAAGCTGTTTTTGCCTATACAGGCCATCTTCTCCTGTCTCCTGTTTTTGTTCTAATGCAGCTTAGTTGTTGATACAGACGTATCTACACAACGCAAAATCGCGCCTCAGACTCTTAACGTCGCCATCATGACTGCCGGAAAGGCGCCCAAAGACTGATTCGGTTGTGTTAGCAGTACCTCTCTATCGTCTATCGAGATGTGGCATATACTCAACGTAACACCAACACTGATTCGGAGAGAAAAAGACCCTGCGAATTTTAAAAGCTGACGTATAGTTTACATGCGCTTGTCCTCATGCTGACAGCCCCTGTGCCAGTATTCAATTAGTGTAAATAAAGAAGTCGTTATCTATTTGTACAAAACTGTCGTATACGTTTCACACGTTAGCGCTAGTAAGTTAGTACCCTATTACTCTTTTATGGATCTGTGTATCGTGTGATCATTTGTCGTATGAACGAATTGGTGCGCACTGCCCACTCCAAGGAAGCCGTGGACGACTATAGACGCTTCAGATCAAATACTGCATGCCAACGCTTTCTTCGAAATCGACGTCACATTGGATGTTTTTTATGCCGAATCTATCTGACAGCTTCCTTCGGAATAAAGGCAGAGCTAATCAGAATTTATTCATGGAAACCCTTCCTAAATGAATAGCAAACTTCTAATCATTACTTTGTTTGAAGACTTTTCGATGCATGAGCTTCTGCAACCCGCAATCGTCAAATAGTTCTGTTTTCATATGTTTCTTGTGTATAATAATGAAAATAACGGTAACAATGCATTTAAGAATCAGAATTTCTACGAATATTCTCTGTAATATAATTGTAGACATTATAGAATAACGGGTCTGTAACACAGCTGGAGCCGATGAGCACAATGAATTGTTGTCGTTTCGCGGCTCCTGACTCACTCAGAAACTCGTACGTGAAACGTCTCTATGATTTGCAAGGTCCATTCAATTACACGTACCCATTTCATATAAAATTGATGAAACTTTCTCTTTTTCTACCTGTAGGGTTTTTGCCTACTGAAACAGACCACCACAATAATGTTAGAGAATGTCGTTAGAGAACACTTACCATGCCAATGCGCTTCTTTGTTTCGTGTGTCTTTTCGTCCCGCATCGGATTATCAAAGGCGTTTAAGCCGATCTTGAAGCCATCGAATCCGTCGGCACTTCCGTTAATCTCCAGCTCGGGTGCTCGAGCATAGGCCTTAGCCACTCGCCGATTACGCTCCATGCAGATGATTTTTGCCCAGATCTCATCATCGATCTGTTCCCATTTGTGCAGCACTTCCTGGATGTGGTCCTGTAGAACGGAGCAATCGTTCACAAGGTCAATTGTATTATAAATCGAATATTAGTACGCTAGGCGTGCTTTAGGGACATTTCAACATTTTCACAAAATTATAATAATTTCGCTGCAAAGAGGTAATGTCGAAATCATCCATACCATGCATACAAATAGCGCCTGATCTCAAAGCTAAAAGTCATAGACCAACTGACAGCTAGTAACAATTTCAACAACAAAAACGTTAGTTGAGGATACTTCACCTAATCTTTTAAGCCAAAGGTAGTTTTACCGGCGGATAAATTCAAAGATGAGTAAGAGGAAGGGCCCCCGGTGGCACTATTTCAGCGCAGAAACCCAAGACATCTAGCCGAACGCCAACAAAAAGGTTAGCTCTTTTCCGAGCCTCTTGAAGAGTTTGACTTCCAAAACCTCTCACCCGCCACTATCGATCCAGCGAATAAAACGCTATGCTTATTACTTCCATGCAATTGAAAAGACTGGCATAATTCCGAAAGTTCCTGTGCTTCCTTCTTCACCTGCCATAATTCATTTTTGTGGTACTTTAGTAAGCTTGCGTTCAGATATGAACAATATATCTGGCATGCTCGCAGATTATCAAGCTTGTGCGGCTAGCTCAACAAATTAACGGTGAAACACTCAGTACTATTATGAACGATTTTTGAGGTATTCAGAAAAACGATGGATGGAATAACTTATATATATATATATATGTGTATATCCTGAAACGCTCCGGTCGGAGGCATTAAAAGTTTATGACACTATTAATTACTATTTCTGATTAATTACTGTTAATATAAGTGCTTGTATGTATTCCTTAGATTGGTACCTTTTGACCTATTGACCTAGCTAGAATATAAGCCGTGTAAACTACCTCATAGCTAGAAATGAGGACGAAAGTGCGTATAGTCAGATGGACACAGGTGTACAGTACCGTCTTATTCAGCATTAGCTTCGCTAGACGCCTACGGCATTCAATGATGAAGTACATACACCGAGAAAGACAACCTCCTCCAGTATCGTCTGCCACATCTGAGCCGGTATATTGCAACCTTAGAAGACAAAAATCGGAAGTACGCAGCCAGGCCGTTACCAAACGCTGCGTTACTCTCGAAGACGGAAGTCCACTTCGTACACAATGCTAGTATGAAGGCTATTTCAGTAAACTCTGCGTATTTATGGCTGAACAGCATTGCGTAATCGATGCACAGCAGGTCCTTAGAAGCGGTTTTGTCGCAGTGATAGGTGGGAGATGTACGTAGTCGTTATAGGAGAAAAGCCCCACGTTCTGCCATTCTGGCTCAAGAGACGGCGACCAGTCGCCGATTCCGGTCAAGCTATAACGGCCAGTCGTTTGACCGGTGTCAGCCCTACAAGTTTTACGCTGTTCGGTGTTCGCGTCTATTTTGCTTTTTCTCCCTTTAATAGTGGCCGCACCGGTAGTGGTTGAAGTGGCAACCTCATTTCTGACAGGGGTTCTGTAGCTGTCCGGTATGAGACTGCATGTCTCCGCTTTCTGATGGTTTAGGTCATAGTTTCGACCATAGCCATCCGGTCCGGCCAACCGTATCCTACGGCCAGTGAGCCAGCCTGGAGACGAACTTATGTTTAGAGGCGCCAGAGGTTAGAACTTGGTTTTATATTGTGGTAATGACAAACGTTACCCTATATTTAATGGCGTCTGAGCAAGGGCCCATTTTTACCAGTGGCCGAAGTAGAGATACGACAGACAGAACGGCGCACACAAGAGCTACTTCAGAAAAAGCCACTGCGTATTCAAACACATTAATGTGGTAGACATATACGATATAAGCGTTGACAACTAACTGTGGCGCGCCAGCCATGTCAGTGGCACAATGAGTAAGGGCGAGTCTGGCTCCGATGCTTAAATCGTGGTTCGCCTTCTCTCTCGTCGCGTGAGATGCCCGCTCATCCAGCCAGCCAACCATGGAGACGGACTTCGGGCCGTTTTCTGTGAAGCTATCTATTCCATATATTCAGCCTTATTATTCTTTTCGGGCATAACTGTGCTAGCGTACTGCTAAATACAGCGAAGGGTAGTGGCAGTAATATTTCGTGCAAGCCACGACCAGGATAAACTGACTATTACTATTATTATTACAGCTCAAATGACTCATAGCTAGTCAGTCGGCGAGTGTTAACCAGGGTCAGAGATTCGTCCAACACGCTCTGACACTCTAGCAATTTTCAATGTCATTTGATTATAAGAATGAACATTAACACACCATTGACTCAATTAAGTTAAGCATATGCACGTTCTATAGATGGTAGGGCCGCAAGACGGAGACCGGCACGTTAAAGCGTCGAGCCTTCAAGCGTCTTCCTGTGCCATTTAGTTTATCAAACAAGTTGACGCGTATAGCGGTTTGAACACTTTCTCGTATTTTTATCCCACATTAGTTATATTGTGCATCTTCAATCAGTTTGTGGGTTCCGTCGACGAACGATTCGTTCGAAATAGAAACGCCAGCTGCAGCAGATGTGACAGCTGCTACATCGGTCTGATGTCCTTCAGAATCATGTACAAGTAACAGCCGGGCAGATGAACAGCCGGCAGCTGAACATAGCATCATAGAGAAACTATCCAGATAGCAAAAGAAGTGAGTTTGTTGTTGTAGTATCCGTAAGCAACGTAAGTGTCAACTGAATCCATTCGCCCTAATGGCTAGAAGCCAGATGCCCCACTGCGCCAGGCAACACCCGACGGAATTGCCATTGACCACTGCTACTATCGCGACCACTGTGGGCCGACCAGCCACGGTTAGCATCTGTACTTTGACAGCGATAAACTAATGATAATGGTTGAAATGCACATTCAAGAGTAACTACATATAAATACGAACGTACATACACACATCGTGCATGGAAGCTCTACGGGTCAACCCCGTACATGGTTGTACGCAGTTCGTATGGATGCGCATATTGATCTGGTAGAGAAATCTGATGAGCGCTATGATCAACCATAGTAAAATTGCTGATAAAGATTTGGTAACATTGGTAGGTTAATGCGGCAGCGAGGAGCGACACGCCCGTATGTCTTTTTACCTAGAAATATATTGTTATGCAGTCATCTCTAGGATGACTTCTTTTGATTGCTCCGATTTTTTAACGGTGATAACCCTTTGCGGCTGTTTACGGCTCGCCCGTCTGCAGGCCACAAATGACGGTAGCTCTTCCGGGAAATATGGTCCTGTTTTTATGGCTGAACACGACGATGATTTGGGAACGTTGGAGAAAAAAGTTGACGACATTACTATACGCACTTCAATATACTCATACAAGCATGTAGAATCGTAAGAGGCCAGGTATTCACTACTTACACATCTAACTTAACTTAGTTGCCATTTAAGTTTTCCAAATTAGTATCCAAATGAATGCGGGAAATATAGATATATATATATAAACATTGCGAAAGAAAGAAACATTACTATATAATTAGAACGATCATTTTAATGTCGAATTTTTAAAACTAGTTATCTAGCTATTAATGTATATTACTATACTGTGGCTAGAGTAACAACACCGGTAGGCTTTTACGAGATTTTTATGGGAAATTTTCCCATTCTTCTTGATGATTATCAAGTTATTATGTAGTTGAATAGAAATACCAAAACCTCGTTTGAAGATAGTCTGATACGACAGAAGCTATCTGATCAGAGGCCATTGTTGTATTGACAGTTTCATTGGCTTACTCTCTTATCTAATACAATATAGCTCAGTTTGCGGGGCATAATGCACTTTTCAGCTGCAAAACAAGAGTCGACATTTTCACAATTGCTTTACCAGGGAGCTATTTAGCTGACAAATGTATGTAGAAAAATAGCAGTTTACAAAAGAATAACTTTTTTTTTTAATAGAGAAAGAACTTCGTTTGTTAGTAGTTTCCGGCCAGATTACCGACCCAACAACGAAGTGGTGCTGTCGTCTTCACACGCTACAGCCTGTCATATGAGTGATAAGAACACGTTAGTTAATCTCGAAGTGGCTTCGTTCCCAGACAGAGTTGTCTGTGCTCAGATACCAACCAGTTGCGTCGTGATTTACCTTTTTTCCTCCGTCTACCATTAACTATATAGACTTTTACTTTCTGTCCGTTCTATGTAGAAGACTCAAGGCCAAAGTGAGTTTCGTTTTGGCTTTTGGTGGAGGAATCATTTTCCAGTCACTGACGGCTCTGTCCAAATATCGACTGTTCATTTTAGGTGCATCGCGGTGAAGATCTTTGATCACCCCGACCATCCTGACAGCAGGACTCTCCCTAACTATGCAAGCATATATATATATATCTATCCGTCCTCTGTTCCGTACCTGATGAATAAACATAGGCACATCCATCTCGCCCCTTCCTCTCTTAGTATTTGTACATTTGCCTGTTCTCCCCTTCTGTTTCAACAAAATAAGTCTGTTTCTATATGTACCCGTTTATTGTACGGTTATTATTATTGTTGGGCAAAGTCCATTGTGTCGGTGCTTCACGATTATCATATTTCTATCTGTGTATATATATGTGTATAATTTTACTATTCATAGCTATTACCGTTGTTGTTACTGTTACCGCCTCGTTACTGAACGTAACGTTTACTGCACTACATGTAATCATGTATGGCATCATCTCTGTCACGTAGGCGCCCAGATGCAATCTGAGCTCATTACTGAGTTACATCACGATATCGACGTACGAATGAACACGGGTCTTTGTTGTTGGACTCGTAGCTATCCTTACCATCGACTGCAAGCGGAATTCGACCACTGTGCACGCATAAATCGAGTCGATCGTAATATAATATATTTGGATGGTTAGCTGCTGGCAGGACTTCCTGAGGACTACGATTCTTATGGCGTGTCATTGAGGGCTACAACTACGGGGATAACGGACATCGAACCTCGACAAGATGTCGGCAGACGGGGTGGCCTTGGCTACGCATGCTTCATTCTGCTCTGCACGTGGGCTTCAGCATACTATTATATATTAATTGTTTCACTACTAAGTCCCTAAATACGAAAGGAGTCCTTCACCCTTCCTATACTTCGGCGTGTCACTCCGCTGTCGCGCGCGTACCTTTCGAGTTCTTGCTATAGCTGTTTCGACGCATGTATTGCTTTGCCACCGCGACACGATTCGAGCGATTTACTTTACGGAATTTTATTTACTCTCATATAGTGTATATACATACGGACAATTATAGTATTACTTATATACAGTTAATAGAAAGGTTGCGCATATATGCGCAACAAGAGTAAAATTCTATTAATGGTAATAGTAGATATTCCGTTGTAGAGAGAGGGCCGCTTTTCGCACGAAGATCTGTAATTTTCATAATAACGTCGCGGGGTAATTACGGGGCAATTCTGCCACCCGGGACGTAAATCAATCATCATTCAGTCATTCGTTGCTGAACGTGGAGAGCGCGCCGCATCCACTTTTAAGCGTGCTAAAATTATATGAAAACTGCCACTGTTCGCTAGATATACCAGCTGTTGTCTCTTGATACCTACTGCTTATTACCACAATGGTATGCTTGCAGTTTCTGATGGTCACCACTGACAAATTGATTTCCAATAACACAATCAAACGACATATGTTTATTGGCTTAATACACCTAATATATATATAAGAAAAATTGATCAGGGAAGGTTTCTTGATAATTCTTTTCGTAATTTTTTCATCGTACCATCGCTACAGTATATAATTGTATATCCATAGCTATGGCATATGGTGGCGGCAGGTTACCTTCATGCGGCAGAATAGGTCGTTGTTTGCATGGTCGGTAAAAAAAAAAAAAAAAGTACACATTCTTGAAGAAACGATACTTTTCATAGCCCTTTTTCTTTGCGTCTTTTATGATAGTGATTACACTACAGCAAGCGATCGCCATTGACGTATGTTGTATAAATGTATTATATATTTATTTAGTTACTAAAGATGCCCATGGGTCCACGGCATTGTGAGATGATTTGGGCCAAGGGCCAAGATATAGGATAACAAGCTGCCATTAATGTGTGGTCAATTATAAGCAACCGTGTCCAAAATAGCTCTAAAAATTGGCTACGTTCTGGCCACGTAGATTCGCTTTCGGTGGACGTTTTGACTTCTAAATGTATCTATTTAATAGTAATACTCGTAATTGCAATTGTCAATTATTTGTTAACAGCTAACAATCTGGATCGCGACTGCTGCCGGGGTAATATTGCCGCCGTTGTCGATAGTTCTTTCAACACTCCTTGTCCGACGATTTAGTGCCCATTTACTATGCACGAAAAGTTCATTTCGGAGCGAATGCAAGCGACGACAGGTTCGAACAAGCAACGTCTTTTAGTTTCGTTGTAACGGTCTCCGTCATCCCCATCTTTGCGACGTCCAGGGCATCCGTCGATCATCGAAGCTCGCCTGGCCGTTTAGTTCTCGCAGGGGCTGTTACCTGGCGTCCTTGGCTGATTACAGAAAAATCGGGTGAGGAGTTTCGTCGTGCCGGAGACGTGGAAAACGACGAAGACGAAGTGCAACAAATGACGCTGTTACCGCCAATAGCTAAAGAAAGCAAGCAAGCAAAACAACGGTGGATCTCAGCACTCTTTCATAGTGGGGTGACGCTTTAACGATAAAGCTAAATGCAATTATGGCATAAGGGTAGACGAGAGTTGATGTTAAATGGGCAAAAAAATAGACGCCGGCCGAGCAACAAGGCACTAAAAGATACCAACAGTTGCGGGTTATAGATGGAGGCCGAAATATACGGTCAGCAAAATTAGCACAGGCGGTGCCTTGTCTCTCACGAGCAGTTGGCAGCGGGAACAGCAAAACAAGTAGAACTGAATAATGTCGAACCAGTAATATATCTATGGAAATAGAGGAACAAAGGCCCGGATGCGGAGAGCAGGAGCACCTATTGGCCGTTTTTGAACGTTTCGCAATTCACTCTTGTTACAAGACGGGAGGAAATTCTCGTTATTACTACTGACTGTTTAGCACGGCCCAGTGTATCTCAAGGCTATGCGTCGACACCTGTAATCGCGCGTGTACGTTTGTGTGTATGCCATATATCGTAATGACGTTCTGTTAAATCAAATAGAAATCGACAGGCAGAACAATACGCTCGGCAGTTACCTGACGCGTGCTTTCGGCTGCTGCTCGCGGAGCACCGTAAAATGCCGCTACCACGCACGAGTAGTAAATACCGAGTGATAGGTACCTTTTGCTCCGTCTTTGTTTTTTAGACACGCGTAGGCCGCTGTTTCGCGCTCAATACCGATGTAAGGGCAAATATGAGAGAGTTAGGGACGTGTCGAAAAGACGTATCGATTAACCATGGATGCTGCCTAATTTGAAAACCGCGTCAGTTACGCTCGCATTCATTTACAATATGGATAGGAATCTTTTTGTCTTCGACTATGTTTCATCCTTCCATTTCCACCACTCTAAGAAATTTTGACACTTCTGACTTCCCACAGTCGAATGGAAGGTAGTAGGGGTCCTATTCCTATAGGGAAGCGTTCCACATAGGCTAGTTTTGCAGCCCGCCAAAAGGCGTATTCACGAACAAGCCAAAATCACATCAGAAAATTAGGTAATATATCAACGTACGCAAGTAAATCAATAACACAATTACGCTAATGACAGCAAATAGCAGGTTTAATAGTGCGAGCGCGCTATACCAAAAGTAGAATTCACAGTTGAAAAGCCATTGTGGCCTTAGCAACGTCAATCAACGCCTGGCAGTCGTCAATTGTTTACGTTAGACAGTATAGGTGCTCAGTTGGATCGAGTTTAAAAGAGAGTCCAGACTGATGGTGCTCAACTACCACGCAAATGAAACGATACCATAAACGATCGTGTATCCCTATGAAAAAAAATGGCTCCGATCCAATTTTGACCTTTTTTTCAACGGTTCTTTGGAATATTATCATATTTTGCTCATTAATCTTTCGTGCTAGCAATCTGGTACGGTATTGATGAAACTAGGCGATGTGTTCTTCTGCTATATTTAGGAACTTATGAAGTGGTCTTGGTGCGAAACCGGGTATTGCCTTGGACAGATGTTCGCTACCGTCTACTAAGCCGACTGAAGTCAATAGAATGAGTTTAATTTACTGCACAAGTAAACGAAGATAACGATATCGGTATCATTGACCATCTCCTGATGCCAACGATACACTGGTCAGCCAGAACAGAAACACCGGGTTGACCAGACAGGTGCAAACAGCGATACTTGACGGTGTTGATAGGTTTGAGGTAAACAGATAAAACAATAAAACCTAAATGAACAGTTAGGTTGGTAGGCAACTGGGCCGTTGGCCTAATGTGTACGTCGAAGGGTCTTTTTGCGGCAGATCTGCCCGTTAATCGTAAAAGAGAAAAGAAGATTTGGATGGCGTTTATTGGTCAGCGTAGCTGGGTCGGGCCTCTGTATCTGCATCCGGAACATGGGCTGAACAACTACGGTTCGATTCGGGGCGTTGAAAAGCATCGTTTCGTGGGAATAGGAAAGAATAAAACTGAAATATAGAAGGCATAATAGCTGAAAAAAAACGTCAGAGAGCGAAAGCTGACACGAATGAAGCCAACCAATGGCGCTCTGCAAATACGTTTATACAATAGATATTTTACTCCTTAAGGAAGCAAATATCAGAACCAGAAGCGACGCCAGCTTATTATTATTATTATTATTATAAAGAACTAGAAAAAATGACGCGTGTAAATTAAATTTACCATTTGTCTCTCTATTGATCGTAAATAAACCGCAACTGAAATGAGATCCACTTTAGTATTAAACAGCGCGTAAATATAACAATAACTTGTATCGTCTCTTTCGTCTTAGGGATTCGGATGGGTAAAATCGGTTGTACTATAATAAAACAATAGTATAATGCGTCCATAAATGGAAATTCATTTTTATAAAATAAAAATATTTAATGAAAGTTCTGCATTATTAGGGAAGCAGGCAAAGTGAAGGACCTGATCACATTTTTCATATATGGGATTGCTTTGTATACTGATTCGTCACAATTTTTTTTTCAAGGAATTATTCAGGGAACATTATTAGCCAGTTTAAAATCCGCTAGATTCGAACTTACCCATCCTTGCCCCAGTAAAGGGGCTCTGTCAAAAAACAGTGCGCGGCACAAATTCAAAATGAATCCACAATACGCCCGTGAATTTGTTATCTAAAGAAGCTGGTGTATCTCGTACTAGATAATTTTTTGAATCCACAGATATTTAGTGCACATTTATATACATGTGCGAGTCTGGCATCACGAAGAACCTTGGAAAAATATTGTCTTGACTTCCATATACAGCCAATATAAATACTCCGTATATTCTCCTCCTTAATATTACCCGAATACCGACAGGTTACAATTTTATCTGTATTAGAGGATTAGTAGCAAATAGATCGGACCATCTAGCTTTACGTTAATGGTCCACGAGTAATACTTCAGATACAATGTGACCTATATATATATGTGTGTGTCAACTTATGTAAAAGCTAACTTGGCGTATTAACGAACTTTGCGCGGATTGAAGACTGAGCGCGAGGTTAACATTTCGCCTATTATAAAATAGCGTTTCCAGGAAATAGACGAATCGTCAGTGTGTTACCGTTTAGTGTTCACGTAAATATAGTTGCAGTTGCCGCGTTGCCCCTGGTCATTTTCACATTAACATAACATTTGAGGATTTCAGATTAGAGATTACAGATATGTAGAATACGGTGAAATCTATCTTAGGATCAAAGTTGACTTACTTCATTCAGTCCCATCCTTGCCCCCCCCCCCCCATTCGGTAGGATCACCTGCCAGGTTAGGCGTCAGTGTTTCTTGCTTGCACTGACATGTATTCATAAAGGGCGCATTAATATCTAAGCCCTGTTTCGAGCAATCGACGATTCATAATTTATCTATAATCACTATTTACCGTTGTCGGTAAATGGAATTTGTATTAAGTGGATGATCTTTACTTGAGTCCAGTTCTCGCTTGACGCATCTTGGCTCGTGAAGACGCTCATCATCCCCGTCATATTTTATAGCAGCGTGTCATCAATTTCGTTTCCTACGACCGCATAGGATTAAATACACTGTTCGTCCTGGCATCTGGTACCCAGTATCTTATCTATTTTTAGCGAATTTCGTGTATAGTAACATGTAGAATGGGCAAAGCCCGGCAATGGCTAGGGCGCTGATTATCCATTGCAATGGTATTGTCTCAGTTTCTTAGCAATATACATGTATTATTTAGAACAAATGTAGTTTCATTTCAGCTTCTCAGGTTTTAAGGAGTTAACGAGACTGTGGAAAAAAAATACATGTATGTACTCAGCCATATATTCTAGCTGTGAATATAGGGTAGTATACTTCGGTCATATAGGACAGCAAAGCTTGGGTGAACCTTTATCTGCTGCCGTAATATACGACAGGTTCCAAGGCAAACCTGCTTGGAGAGACCGGATCGACCTTAAAAGAGCCGTCTGACTGCGATGCACACTTGTACACGCGATGTGATCAACAGAGTTAAACGACTACAACAGAGCACGCGATGCTATTTCAGCTAGTCAAGCAACGTTGGACGTAGCGACGTTGGATTGTTTGGCTTCTTCAATCTATTAAGAAAGTCGTGAGACGCGTGCTCGGCAACATGAAACTTAGCTTATATTCCAGTCGAAATTTGTTGATGATGATAAAAGATAAGTTATCTGCGTGTTGTAGACACAAAGTCTCAAAACTTGAGCTGCCAGACATGTCTGCAAAGTTACTTCTTTATCCAGCTGCTTCCGACTTTCAATCAGCCTTCACCCAGTTGAATGAACACTTATCCAATTATGTTTGGCCCTATATAAGAGTACACATACTATTAGCGTATCTGTTTCACTTTTTTCAATTTAAAAATTTTTACCCATCTCGTAATCTACTATTACATGGGAACAGCAAAGAAGTGCCGTCGTAGGCAGTAGGGTCTCTTGTTAAAACGCGTTTACCTCATTTTGGTATTAGCCATTTTTCGATCCCTATATCGAAGCGTCGAAGACTGCAAATCTGTGTCAGCGAACCTCTATAGGTGTTCCTTGCTACAGGCCAGGTCAGATTGTGTTTTCTGGGAGGGATCACAACTGTGCTTTCAAGCTAGAGCCACTGAGCGCAAGGAACAGGCAAATTTGTCAACGAGCAAGGAGCTAGCTCAAATCAGACAAAAATGGCGGATATTACATAGTTACATTTATATGTATATGTTATGGCTGCTGGAATTGTGCGCTTACCGACTTTGACGCGAGAACAGCAGGGAGAAAAATTTATCCAGAATAACGACGATCAGTTGGAACGTTGCCATCCATATAGTTAGGGGATTAACTATATGGGCGATTACCAAATGACCAGCTGAGAATATACTCATGGACTATTAGTCTACAAAATCATTGTGATACTGCTAGCATCATACAAATCCATCTCGTCTAAAAGCGAAACAAAGTAAGCGCTGTATAAAGAGTCGTCCCTGAAGGGGGCTGAACGGCTTCTTTCGCGTACCGTCAAGTCAACTATTACAAATATAAATTCAATAGATAAGTTGACCAATTGTTATGCTAAAAAAAGCTCGTCCAAAAGCGTAGGATGATCGGGTTAGCCTTCTCTTTAAAACTTCCTACATTGTTCAATACCTGTTAACCTGCACAACGTACGGTCTCGAAGGAACCAGTTGGTCTTTCTATTGACGCATATGTCAACAGTGAGTTACTTCCCCTCTTCATAGTTCAGCGCCGCTGTGTCAGCTTGGCCGGTGCACGAAAAATCCATCGGCGAGTCCTGGCGACGTGGCTTTCTGTCCCTTGGGCTGCGCTGATCTGCTCTGCTATTATATTTCCCTAAACCTGCCGCTAAGAAACCGGTAAAACAACTTAAAAGCCGATGATGATGATGATGATGTCTATAATGACAACATCATAATCACAATCATCAATATTATTACCAGGGTTCCAGTTTTCTATTCCACCATTTCATGAGTCGCCTGCCATCAGTGCCATAAATAGTAGCACTGCTTTCCACGTGTGTGCAGATGTAGTACACACACAATATATATGATATCTACCAGTAAAACGGTAGGAACTGAGAGGCAAAGAAAGAAAGCCCGTCCGTCGGCGGGCGAGCGAACAGACGGTTTGGGGTTCGCTGGGGGGATCCGCAAGATTTAGGTAGTAACCCACAAGGCACGTGGCATTCAATAGCGAGACAACGATGCACAGCCAGCAAGGGATGAGACGAAGAAACAAGCCAACTCGCGCATCGCTAAATGTAAGATGACGACGAATGGTAGCTAGCCGTCTGGATGCCTATTTCCGCTGCCAACAATCAGCCAAGTAACGAGACAACGAACAACTCACGGATAGACAGACAGACAGACCCGCTTCGTACTAGCAACATCTTCATTGCCGCCGGCGGCATCGGCGCGTCCGCGTGATTGAAGCGAACAGTCGGAGGAACACGCCAGCTGGAGTAACACCTGCCGCATTCATTGCACACCGTCAATGATGACCTGCGTTTTGAGCTACCACCGTCGGCCGACACCACCGCCGTACCGTCACCAGCTTGGGTCAGTGGTCGACGCGGAACAACGGAAGAATGGGACATCCATTTGGCGGCAACAGCCGCAGTTGGCATCATAAAAAAAAGAGTGTTTTTCGTGTTTCACGTCCGGCTTTACTTTTGCCTTAAGCTTTGGGCATTGTTTCAGTCGACTGGCCCTTTCCAGCACAAAACAAACAATGTTTACGCTCGGATTCGAACCAAAACCACCTCACATGATCCTAACTTTGTCACACTAGCACGTTACCCACTCCGCAAACACGGGGAGACACCGTTGAAGTTCAGCCCCTACATATCTCAGCACCAACATCGTATCGATTTGGCCGGGCTAAACGTAGTCGCGCCAATCTGTACTATGTAATGAACCTGTAAGATAGATATCAGTAGTAGTAGTAGTAGTAGTAGTAGTAGTAGTAGCAGTAGTAGTAGTAGCAGCAGCAGCAGCAGGACCCACACGGGTACAGTTAAAGCTGGTGAGCGGCCAAAAACCGGTTGGTAGGACAAGCAAGTGAAGACGAAGTGGATGAGAACGAAAATGGTTTATGGGGACGGGTGGAGCGATACGTAGATGAGTATAGCCAGCATAGAGTGAGTATGTCTTAAGCTAGACATTGACGGATGAAAAACGGAGTTGTCGTCAAGCCACAAATGGAGCTGCGTGACTCCGTGCTTCCTTTCCCTTACAAGAAAAACTCTTCTATCTCGGTCTTTTCCATCATGGACAGATGTGTGTTGCTTCATCCCGGATCATGTGCTGGCTTTCTATTAAACTCGCTAGTCTACTAAACTTACGTAGGCCATTCCTCAGTCCGGGAAACACGAACAGCGAAATACAAAGATCTAAAATCTTCAAACCGGCCAGCCAGCCAACCCGTAGAACAGATCTGGACGCAAATCATTGATTCACGCTAGTTTTATTAGAGGACAAAAAATTTGCTGGATTGAAATTTCATATAAAAATAGGTAAAGAAAAGACAAATGAAAAAAGAAATTCGACGGAAAGAGGAAGATGATAATTTGCGAGAGGAGAAATCACAACGATAACGTAATTCCTATCAAATTTCAAGCAAAATTTGAAGACTGTTTGCATTGAACGCCTTCGTGTGTGCGTGACTATGCTAAAACAGGGGCACGTCATCTATATATCCTATACTAGATGAGAACAAACAAATACTTAATGTAAAATCATCTTTCTATAGCATCGTACATATTGTTAATAAATATATCACTATCATTGTTGTAGTAGAGTAGGTCAGAGCTAGCTGCAAAAATGGCACGTATAAAAAAACTTTCAGACCAGATGCAGAACATACACTACGGACAATGCTTTAAGAAGCCATACACATAGAACACGGACATTTTCGACGGTTCTATTGCTTAGCTCTGAAAACACAAAGATACCAAAAATTCTAGACGTCGGAAATAAAGAACGGCCTATTTTTACGTGTAGACGCGAAAATAGCGAACGGCTATAGCTGTATAGCGCACAACATGTGAGTGACGCGGCTGAGTTAAAATTTTCGAGCCTTAAGTGCGCAAAGTATCAGTGTTGTGGCACAATTCTGTAAGAAGGTCTTGTAAGGTTTGTTTACTAAATGCAGCTGCCTACAATGTTTATAAAAAAAAAAAAAGTTTATATTTCTGTTGCGTTTTTACGTTGGCCGCAAAACGTTGACAAGTTATTCACTGTTTTTTCTTTTTTCGGTCGAATTATGTGGATAGCATCTATTGTCACGATGTGTCCAATGGCAATAATTATGTTTCTGTCTCGTAATTTTAGTGTATGTGTGCCACCCCGAATTTCGTCTGAAATGCCGACAATTTTTTTCTGATCAATTCGACCGTTTGGCGGCTGTTGTTGGGAATTCCGCCGTAGTCAGCGTCGTTGCTGATAGAATAAGATCTGTTTTTTTATCGCTGCTAATGAGAGAAAATATAGTATATAATAATACTAATAATGAAGCGAACCATGACTGGAAGCAAATAATAAAGTCACATGTCTAGAATAAAAGCACACAATAAGGTATATTTGGTTTCCTCTGAAGGTGTAGCGAACCTTAATCGCTACTTGCAGAAACTATTGTTGACACTGTATTGCTTCAATTCAATATGCTTGACCACGGTGACGTCTGCAAATCGATCGCACCTGCGTCTATTCATTACGGGGCAACCAATTGGACCAGGTTCACCCGTGCCCTCCAGCTGCAAGTGCCTCATCAATCCACGTTACCCCTTTAGGCCCAAAAAGCCGAAACGTCGCTTTCGTGCAGTTATCAGGATCAGCTTGTTCGTCGCTCGTTGTTATCCTGTCGTATTCTGGGCGTCGCACCGCCGAAAACTGAGCTCGCGGTATCTCAACCGTCCTTCACATGGGTGCCACTGTTATGTCATCACTGACGTCGTTGCAAGTGCAACTCCGACATGTCTAGTAGTGACAATGCAGCTCAACCTCATTACGGGACCCCCACCGTGACACCCCTAACGGCAGTAAAACTTTGCGATAATGTATTGCAAGTACATAGGGTTGCATTTATTTTCCGTTCGGTATTGTTTTGCGTTATTTTCTTTCCTGTATTTTTTTGTCAGGGCAGGTGGGGGGTGTTGGTTATGAGGCTCACAGCTATTGCAGTTGTCATAGCGAACCCAGCGGCAGCAAACGGATTGTCGTCATCAGAAGGTCGTGTAGGAGTCGCCGGTTGTCCGTTAGCAGGAACAGACGAATAATTAGAGATGACGCTGAAAGCCGATTGGCTCTGCTGATTTTGTGTGGATAGATGTGAATAGGTATAAAAGTATAAAAGAAGACACTTGTTGGATGTCAGAGGGATGCCACCAACAATATCGAAGGTGGACAGTGGCGCATCGAATCGCACAGGCTGCCAAAATAACCTAAAAGCTAAGCAAAAAAAAGCCAGTAAAAATTTGGAAACTTAGAAACCTAAACTGCTGCGAAGGCAGTAGCGGGAAGCAAAGACAGGTTTGCAAAGGCAGTAGCTATTAAAGTGTCAAACACCTAGGTAATAATATGATTCGCAGAATCGCAACGCCGGCGGCGAATCAGTCAAGACCAACTGCAGAGATAACGAGAGTATCGGTAGGGTAGTGAGTCTGCATCGTCCATCGTAGATCTCTACAAAAAGCTGTCCTATGTGTAGACGGCGTTATTTGTAGGCCTTTCGGTTAGAACTTTTCGCTCTGACCTATTCTGCCCATAGTATAGCACCTCGCGACATTGTAAGTGTTAGGCGGCATAGACGGTTGTGTATATAAAATGTTGTACACATTGGTTATTATTGGAGAACGTTAGTGGTATCAGCGGAATTGTACACGATAAAATAGTAAGTAGGGAATCTTCTAAGTTGCGAGATATACGTGAAGATAAGTTCCAGATATTTAGTGCTAGTTTGTGTAATGCCTGTGCTTAAGTCAGGCGTGAAGCGAAGTAAGTTTGACGCCATATTAGATGTTCGCTTTTCTAAGGGATGTCGACGTGCATTAGCTAAGACTCGCGTATAGATGGTAAATAAGTTTGGGTATACTTCTGTCAATCAACAGTAAAGAGATATTTTTTGTGTTTCTTGACTTTCCTCTTTGACGCTAAGTTGCGTCTATACGCCATCAATAAACAGAAGCACACGAAGAGCTATTCATAGACAGGTTTTAATAGTGGTCGAAGGAGAGCCGTTGATGACGAAAACTGCCGAAGTAATCATGGTACAAATGTCCATGTTACTGTCAGGGTTATAATTGTGTTATGCTAATAGTACAAAAATAGAGATTCATAAAATGTTTTTCTGCGAACTTGAAGCACAACCGGAACCATTTTGCCTGCGTTGTCCGTGAATCGCATGATACGATACGATACGATACGATACTACAGAGCTACCGATAGAAATATCGCTACTGTTTACGCAGCTACTAGCGTCGCCATAAAAACAAGTAATATCAAATCCGAATAATTTCCTACTATAAGCATTCGTAGAAGATGCCAGCTCGGGTACTTTAGGTTTGAGAGCTTGACAGAACCATATCGCGCCGATATCGCTAGAATTCTCAGTGAAAATACGACGGGTGCTATGCCTCGGCGGCAGCGGCTTAGATGGCCAAGTATACGAGACGGTAAAATATTAAATTAGCGTCAAATACTGTCGAAACGCTAAAGCTATCGCGTTGTTGGGATTAGGCCAACACGCTGAAAACTCCGATAAATCAACTGTTAAATGCAAGTTCTTCGTTACCAACGTATCACGTCCGCACGCGGCAACGTAACTGCCTCACTTGATAGCAAGAACGTATCTCTCGCATGACAAAATCGCTAAAAAGTCTTTCCCAATCTCTCTATTCGTCATTGTTTTGCTCTGCATCTGCGCGTTTATATAGCGTCTCGAAAGCTGCATTTCGACACAACGCAATGATGGTCGGATAGCAGTTGTTACCCTTATGAACAAGAGTTCGTCGTGCATGTTTGCCATTGACTCCGTTGTTATCGTTTTCTCTTATTACCATGGCGACAATATACGTACATATATATAGAAGCTCCGATAGTATTGTACGTTTAGTTAATTAATCGAATCAAAGTTTCCCGCATGGTACACAATGCGAGTTATAGCTAGACGTGACAATGATGACCAATATAAATTAAGCCCAGAAATAGTTGTTATAACAGCTTTTGCTGTGGCGGACGGAGTAACTTTTTGCATGTGAGTAACAAGTTTATAGCAAGCAAGTGAAGCGTCATTGCACCATTATTATGATGATCGAGCATCGTAATGCGACGATTAGTCCGGAACGGAAATCGTCGTCGGTGACGCACCGCACAGTTGAGTGAAGGCGAAATGACCATAGGTTTTATGTGTATTGAACTTGCTCGCCAGGCTAGCACATCCATGTTTGAGATAGGATAGTAGGAAATCCCCCACAATGTCGCCTGCGCTGATATACTCACGGCCATATCTGTTTTTCTATTATTATACATATATCAAGTACATAATTCTCATGTGTGAAAGGACCTGCTCCTGGACGAGCGGCTATTCGGGAAGGTTATTCGGTAGAAAGCAATTAATGCGTGACCGATTAAAAGCGTAGGGCGCGACCTATTCTCGCCGCTACAGGTTCACACCAATTCAAACTTCCGCAACGTTTCTTTCCTTCGGTTTAGAGTGTATACATCTACATGGAAGTGTCCTAGTTGAGTATAGCATCAAGCGGCTGGCAGGAAACGAAATGTGTTTGCGCGCCGTTTTAAATCTAGGCTAGCTCACTGAGTCTTCCTAGGTTTAGTTAACGTTGTAGCAGTATACGTATTGTTCGCTTCATGATTTACGATGACGTCATGTTGATGGTTTGAGCTAAGAATCTGCTGTTGGCGCTATCTTATTACACTTCTCACATGGAATGGGCATACTGTCTCGACAAGAAAGATGACGTATGATCTTTTTTACTTTTCTATTCTAAAACGGCTAATATACCTCAAGCTTAAAAGCTCAGTGTACGTTCCTCTGGAATACGTGTGCGTGTGCTTGCAACTCATAGAGTGACTATGGTTTGTAGAAAATAGATTTAAGATTTAGTAAACAACCGATTCATTGCAAAAACGTTCGTTAGATATTCCACTTAGAACGACCCACAATGTTCCGCCACAATCGGATCCGATCAGTCCATCCCTATTAGCTCGGCCGTACCCCTCTGGTTCTAATTAATTCATTATTTATATAACGCACCTGTAACAAATTTTAAATTTAGCCACTACTTATTCTACACAGCGCTCGCTATTCTTCAGTCTTCCGCACTTTTTATAATACGATTCTTCCGGCCGCAAAGGGAAAAGTTATCACCACCACAACATTCCGTTTCCCTAACTGCCGCCATCGCATAGTCTGCATGAGATGCTCTAATAGAACTTTTCGACCGTTAGCGTATTGTGGCGGCGCCACTGTTGCTATTGGCTCCGGCGAAGACAAAAACCCCGCCGATGAACCAAAATAGAAGTGTGGCCAAACAAAGAGTGGGCTGGACACCCACAAACCGTTCGCCCGCTTGCCCGTCCGCCCAATAATTTGTCGCTTGACAGAAACCAACAATCAGCACACCAGTTGCCGGTGCCTTATTCTGGCGAAGTCGTTGTGATCCAGGGAATTGCTAGCGGCATGTCACGCTTCGTTGCATTCGGTGTTTTTAGAATCGGCAACAACAGTCACGGCGGCAGCAGGAACATCAACCAACGTCACCTGTAACACAGGCAGTTGGAGGAGCTACGGTGGTTACCGGCCACAATGACCGTCCTGTCGGAATGATCCTCAAGGTCGGCCCATATGCAAACGAGAGAAAGTACAATTTGTGTGCCGTCACCCCTTGGATATCCCGGACTCAACCATCTATTTTGTGGCGTCTGGCTGACCACCCAAATCTGACCATTAATTGCCACAGCAACGGCAACGTCATGCACATCAAGACCAGCACCCATCACAATCAACCTGCACCACGATGCTTCGTTCGAAAGCGCCGTACAGCGGCGGGTCGAGCGCCGTGCAGCGGCGGGTCGAGCGCCGTG
Source organism: Varroa jacobsoni (assembly GCF_002532875.2). Taxonomy (NCBI): domain Eukaryota; kingdom Metazoa; phylum Arthropoda; class Arachnida; order Mesostigmata; family Varroidae; genus Varroa; species Varroa jacobsoni. The sequence goes on from NW_019214293.1 coordinate 69,858, forward strand.
CAGCGGCGGGTCGAGCGCCGTCAAGATGAACCGCAAGCGTAATGACGACAATAAGCTGCTGCTGTCGCCGCCTGCCAGAAGCTGAACTGGCGGAGCCCCCGACAACTAAGCACTAAATACCAGTTACGGATGGTAGCCGCGAACGACGAATGGGTGAAGGCGGCAGCTGTGAGGATAAAGAAGAATTCGCCAACCGACGATGCTGGTTCTGCTGTCGATAATGATGGTGGTGGTAGTGATTCTGATGACGATGAAGGCAATAAACAGTCACAATAACGGTGGTGACTTCCATAATCGAGTAGCAGGACGTAGCTATGCTCAAGCTCTTAGCGCAGATAGGATCCAGGCCGTCAAAGGTTAGTTGCTTGACTGATCTGTCATCTGGCTGACCGCCCACTTGCTTATTGACTGACGAAATGCTCCAATTATTCCGTTGTCACCGCGTTACGTTGATTCCTGTAGCTCTAGCAGATACAGCGAACCAATAAGGTACTCACCGCCTGCGATATCATAGTCGGCAACAGTAGACAACAAAAAAGAAGAAAACTAAATAGCAGTATCATTCATGTTGCTCGTCAATACTCGCGACCACAGAAACCGTAACAATATTCACGGTTACTACATTCTAGAGTAAAGGTATATCCCTTAAAATGCTTCTGTCAGTGTTGCTATTTCAGCCCTCTGTCCCATACCGCACCACACCGATAAGGTAATTCGCTACGCCTAACCATAGCTATTCCGTGGTTCGAAGGACGTTTGTTCGGAACTCGCTCAGAAAATTATCAGGCTGGCATATAGATAGTCAACCCTTGCGATCGGAGGCGCGCGCACGGTAACATACAAGAACGCGACTGTACGACTTAGGCGATTCCAAAGATTGTCAGACCTCGTTCGCATTTTTGTTCGTATTTGTTTTGTGTGCTTACAAGACTAATTATCTCTTAGCAGTTACGACGACTGTTCTTTGCTTTGAAGGCCGACCAACTGGCGACCGACCCGCTCTCAACAGCAGGGTGCTGGCGCAATAGCGGAGCATTAGGTCGCGATTTGGGATACTTCTCTAAATTTCCCTATTTATTTTTAGTTTTTTTTTCATCATTATAAAGGAGAAAAAAGCTGCTTTGTGATTTGTTTAGTAATAGCGCTGCCGCTTTATAACGCGGTGAATAAACGTCTTTTCGGTTCCTAATCAAAGGCCTACGAGTTTCGCGATCGTCCAAGGCAAAATGGCTGTTAGTCGAAGCGATCGATGCATAACGAGATGTTGCGGGTGCGATAAACGGTGCCCGATAAGTGTTCGTGGCGATGGTAAATAATGTGACTTAAAAATTTTGTTGTTAACTCTTGGAAAAGGTAATTCTTACGCGGAGTTACATGTAGGTCTAGAACCATGCAGAACTTAAGTGAGTCTTGTTAAAGCGCGGGTACTCAACCAATATTCATCTGAGCTCTATGCTGTTCCTATCCTTCTGATCTAAGTATACTGTTGTCGTTATGATGTATTAGGTATGTGTTTGCCAACTACGCTTGGCAACGTGTGAAGCTACATAGGCTGGAAGGTATACCAATATACGTTTGGAGCCTCCGTAGAAGACCCGATGAAGACGCAACTGTGAGTTCGTACTTCACTTAGTGTCTCCGGAGTATATTCTATACTGTCTCAAAAGCTAGCGCACTGATAGCTAGACGTCACGTGCAGATGATTGTTCGAATTGAAACAGATTGCCGTATTGCAATATGTGAAGCCTTCGTATTTGGCGACTGAATCAAAGTGGCTGATGGCGCTGCTTTTTAATCGCTTGTGTTATGTTTCAGTTCAGGTGTTTGCGTAACGTAATTTCACGGCGTCAACCCGCTATTAACCGGTCGCAAAACTCTAGAGATAATTATCCCAACAGCCGTTGAATTATTGGGGTATCTACTTTTGCTGTAGCACCGTTGCTAGTTATGAATCCCAGCAACAGAAGCAGCCGGGAAACAGCTACGCGCCAGCCTTCTCCGACTGACTGCGCTGTTAACACTGTAACAAAGTCTATACGCTACGCATAAGAATCGGTGACGATTAGCAGACGACGAGCGATGGGCTAATGAATACTTTACGTACAGAACGCCTTTGGAATCAGCACGTGCTTGCTGGGATGCAAACACCCACATGTTCATAATGTGAATTATAGCTTAACATTCTGTGTTTTTTTTTTTTTTTTCATTATTCCTGCTGTGTTGTCGTTGCTACTGTCGATATAATTAATTCACATGACTGGCGCCTCTAGCACACTAACTAGCCGATACAGATAAGACAGACCGATGCCACGTGGTGGATACTTCGATTCACCCCTGCCAAAGTAGAAGCGGCAAAGGAATAAAATGAAATAAAAAAATGCAAGCCATCGGAGGCTCCGTTTCACGTTTCTTAGTGCCCCTGCCACTGTTGATGTTGCCATCGACGCTACGCTATATGTAGTTAGTCAGCTAAAAAATTTGCCGTTTACCCCGTTCCCCCGTCCCTTTGCAGCCGCGCCTTTTTAACTTACGTTGTCTGTGGCAAGTGCTGGCAGAACTTTGGGCTGCACGAGCTGACTTAGCAGTTGCAGCTTATAAGAAAAAATCTTCAAAGTTCTTAAGCGGACCACCGCACGCCGCTAGATCTGGCCGGAAGTTTATGATGTTGTTGTATTATCGTAGCAGTTGCGTGAAAGAAAGGGAACTGACGTGGTGCTTTCGTCAGGAGCGGTATTAGTGGTAATGTCTAGGAACGAGTGGTGATGTTATTCACAGAGGCACGATTCGCTGTGGCTACCGGTGGGGCTGGCGGAATGGACAGGGGATTAAGAGGCACTGGTTCTGTTGGCAGGAATGGCGTGCGTTCAATGAATCTAGGTCGATACAAACGCGCTTTTTCTATGGTTTAGGAGACCAGGTGACTATTAGCTCTTGACCCGGCGTTACTTCAGACTGGAAAAACACGTGGCAGTTACGTGTTTGTTTCGTGCGGTATAGAGAATGACAAACGAGGCTGTAAGCAGGATCGTACAAAGCAGTCCCCACGCTCTGTCCTGTAACAGGGCCAATCAATAATGTGCGAGCTGGAATATAATTAGCTAGCAGAGTTCAACCCGTAAGTTTAAAAACAAATGCATAAGTACAACTGCATATAGTACGTGTAGGCTGAGCGGCGCGTCACAAGATATACTCGGGGGAATATCCCATAGATGTCCATATGTTTAGCCATGCTCCAAGGTAATTTTAGATAATCAAACAAACATTTCATGACAGAATCACGACATTTGAATTTCAAAACTACCTTGGACCATTGCTAAAGCATGATGAGCCGCTAAGGTTGGCGACGAGAAATTTTAGGCCTTTTATAATGATAGTTCAGCATTGATGTCGCAATAATAATAATATTAAATACCAGGTATTAGGTATAGTTGACTTTTGACATACATGCACAGATTTATTGTACTCGGGTAAGAGCATGCCACATGAGATGTACAGCATCCGCGAATTTAAGCAATTCTCGTCTAAAGACAGCAACATCCGCTGTTTATGTTTCATTCGAAGTAAAGGATAACTAGTGCCTCAGCAGTTCGACAGTTTGCCCTGGACAGGAGTCGTAAGCCAGCCGATTCCTGTTTATGACAGAAACTAACGTGGAGCTCAGCGTTGAACGCCGTATTGCCACTCACCTCGGAACCGTCTGGACGTCTGATTAAGTCGACCTCTTACATTATAAGCCAACGCTATTGACAAGAACAAAAAACAACTTAATCAAATGGGATCCACTAGTGATTCTCTTCAGAGAAGGGTACTATTCAAGCAGCAATTTTTCGGACGAGAATCGCGTGTTCGGAAAACATAGCTCTCAATTAGCTTTCTTATATATATATATATATAGTAATAATAATAATATAGATTTCTTTACTTAATGAACCATGTTTAAGTTAACATGTCACTTAATCTACTTAAAAAACAAGACCCAGATTATATAAAATTCATAATGTATAAGAATTCGTTCAATTAGAACCACTGTGTACCTACCAAGGACCTAGCACTAAATTGCATAAATACGTTTCCTGCTACGACTTTTAAAGGCCTGTTAATAGAGGGCGTAAGTTTACATATAATGACCTAAAGCCGACTAATTTTATCGTAAATACCTGAGCTCTTCCAGTTTTTTTAAACATCTATTTGACAAACGCGTCATAATCAAAATGCGCATATCAGAATATCCATATATTTGGTGATAAATGATTGACTGGCGTTTTCCCTACTGAAGTCACGTCTACGTACTTTCCTAATAGGTTTCACTACATAAGTCTGTTTGAGCTCCGAGTAACGATGTGTTAATGATTGTAACCCGGATTTACCTTGTCTTATTCAGAGCGAGCAGCACAAGCAATAGGGAAGACCTATTTCGACATTCAAGTAAAGCGATTGTCTAGGGTTCTAGAAACGCCCTTTGGCCCTTTGTTGAGTTTCCCCCTATCTTAGTTTTACCTTGACAGAAATTGTTACAAGCCTGTTTGCGTCTCTGACTCATCGCACGCTGATTTTGTTAGTGAGTGTTCGCCATGGGATTCGGAGGTATATCATTGAAACAACGTGGCCACAGTACAACAATAACGCAAAAACGTCGGAAAAAATAACATCCCATATTTGTACGCTTCGTAGTCATTTGTACGTAAAATATGTTGACATGAATCATGAACTAAATTTGCCATTCTGCTTATTCATTCGTTAAGAAGATCTTGATAACAAGAAAAGCTCTTCTCAGTAGATAGGTTAACCTTCAGACTTTTCTAGCACTGCTGAACGGAACGCACCCAAAAACATAAATTCTGCTTCTTTTGTGCGAATCAGATCGCATCCGTTCTTCTGGACTTCATTGTTGTGCCTCGGTTATCTATAATCAAATCAATATATTCTATTACCGTAAGCGTCTCTCGGGGTTGCTAACGTCTTTCGCTTTCGCTAAATTATAATAGCACTTCACGGTGGATTGAAACTAAGGGACTATGCGGTAAGATTTGCGAACAGAATTAGGGATAGCAACGGCCTGGCCTGATTAGAGCATTGTGGTATATATAAGGACGCTTGCGGGTGACTATGTGTCTGGAAGTAGCTGGCCCGCTGGAACGCTAAGCTGCGACAGAACGCACAATGTTTTTGTACCGTCTTGTGGAACGAGGCGGAGAACCGGTATAAATATTTTGGCCGTAGCTCTGGTCGTACGGCATCCAAATATTGTCTCGTTCCACAGATAATTTTAATGACTGGCGTTGGCGGGAAAACTACAATATTAGCTACGATATAATGCTCGCAGCAAAGTCCACTGAAAAGCCTGATGATAAAATGCCTCGCTCTGCGATATCTTCGAAAATACCAATATGCTGATTCTCTACGTAGCAGATGTATGATCGAATGTATCGCGTACGTTAGATATAGTTCGTTATTATTTGTAATTTTTATATTGCCAAGTTGCAAATGATGTCTCTGTGCTTTTAGCTTCGCCAAGAAATGTCTCGTTCGACGGATTACGTTAACTGGATCTCGTCCTGATTGAAACAGGACGGAGGCCTTTGTTGATTTCTAGCGTTGCCAGTACTGCCCTTTTTACGCGTTATTTACACATGTTGTATGCTGGTGCGCATGATTGTATGTCCACCTTGACACCTACTTTAATCTCAGACAATCTCATCTTTCTTCTTCCATTTTGATTACTTAGTGGATCTTTTGCAGGCGGCTTAAAATAACCTGTACCGGATGCTGGACCGTTTGATTTGGGCTGCTTGCGCGGGCATTTCACTGAAAATCAAACTATTGCCGAGGTAACATACTAATGTGCCGAAATGTTGCCAAATGAACATTCATTTGTCCGATTCCTGTCCTGCTTCGGATCATACCGATCTTCAGTCTTCCCTGCTGGTCGGACGAACAAATGTTGCTTATCGTTGCATCGACCCGCTGATGTTGTCCTTCTTGATATTGAACAAACAGGTCCGTTGCGGACGAAAAAAGAGGGTGAAAGAAGTGTTTTTTTCTAACAGTTAGCCCATGATCTGAATAGTTGGCACTTGCAGCACTGAAACAAGCGGCGACGGCGTAATCTGACCGGCGGAATAAACATCTATGGAACGGCAGCGACTAGAATCGGCTATATTCTTTTCCCGTTGATTCCAGATACGCAGCGCTAGCGGTAATCGTATGAGCAGCGACACGAATACGCAAAATCAGTGATTGATTTCCAATAGTCAAACGATATTAATCCGTCCAGTTGTTGCTGGCGCTACTGTCGTCGTCCATCTTGAAATGAAGGTCTTTCTACTGGCGTGGTCGCTTGTCAATCGCTAGCAGGCGGAGCCGTTCTTCGAATAAATAAGTAGACTTAACCGCTGGTATTATTGCTAAATACTAACTGTGCGATGGTGACAAATGAAAAGGTAACAGGCCACACGATTCCATTTGCTTCGATAGTTTAACCGCAGCGTTGTGCAGAACAAGTGCAGACGCTAGAATACTGCATGGACAAGATCGGAGAAAAACCAAGCGAACATCGAGTAACAAAGTGACTGGGAGAAAAATTTATCTAACACATATACACTCACAGGTATGCGTTTTCTTAGTGTGGATTAGTGGTGTTTATCTCTCTCGCAAGTGTTTATATATTTCAACTCAAGTGGGAATACACCTATGTAAGCGCGAAAGCAAAAATGAAATAAAACCGTTTCGAACATGATACCACCCCACCGCTCTGGAATACGTTGTAGAGTTAGTTAATTGACCCAGGTAATGGAATAGTGCTCGACCAACATGAAGTCGTTCTCATACTTAACCTAAAATGCCCTAGATGAGTACATCAGGTGAGCTTGCGTTGTTCCGCGTGCTTTGCATTACATTTGTATTGTGCTACGCATCCTATTGCGCACATTGTCCGCAATGCTGATTCTCGCCGTAATGGTGTGGATTGTGGTGTGCCATTGATTTTTCGGTGCTTAATTTGTTATTTATTCGTTATTTGGCCCGTTTATAGTTTCTTTTTGGCTGTTCTAGAGCATCTATGAGGTGTACCGCCAAGAAGGAGTCGGCCGACAGCATTTACACAAACCATCTTTCTTATTTGGCGACATCGATGCTTGGCTATCGAAATGCCAAACGCGATCACATCCCCGAACCGTTGCCGTTGCCTGCGCTTCAACCATATCCACGTCAACTCTTCACCACAGTCTGCTAAATCGGGGGCTATCAGGAACACTAGCATTGGTTGGTCACGGGGGTCTGGTATGGTCTACGATGATCAGTTTGCATCAACGTCCGCATTCAACTCGCATTAACGAAAGCCAAGCAGACAAACGATCGTAGCTGGAAGTAGGCGCGCTGCAGACGACCTTGAGCGCCAGCATCAGCAATAGCGGCGAAGCCGCCTCCCCTATCTACCTGCTACAGCCGTAACGTTTTGCGCTGCGACAGCGCACGTTGAAGTGCAGAAAGCTACGCTCGTTGATGGGTTCGTCTGGTTTCTATTGCCGCTGCTTGGCCAGACCCCTATCTTTTGTGTCGCCGTTTCTGAACTGAGCAATACCAACGGCAGAAATAAACACTTCCGAGAGTTTGTTAGATCCGTATGTGAACGGCCACGACTGCAGCAATAGCAGGAACTTCCACAAGACAGGGAGATGGATGTCAAGCCCGTACTTATACGCTGCGGGTCACATTGCACCGTTTTTTTTTTTATAAGCGATTCTATTCGCACTATTGGGGCCGATTGGCTAAAAGATAATTTTCAATCTCAACTAGAACTATAAGATGCAATATTATGATCTAGACGTAGCTGCTTGAGGAGCTGTGAGTGTTGGAAGCGTAAGCAGTGTTTCATGAGCTCTTTCAGTTCAGTCCACCGATGGGATTGTGACCTTGCACAATCAGGCGATAATAGTTACTTAAAACTAAAGTTGTCTGTAGTACTAACGTGGCATAGCACAGATATACGTTTCTTGATTTGCAACTTTTAGCCACGTGAAATTATTCCCAAACGTCGCACACATTACGATAGTCCATAGACATACATATCTTACAAGCCTAAATGTCCACGGTACGATATCAGCCTATCGGACGGGTGTATCGCGCTGTTCCAATAGCAATGGTACGCATTATTGTAAAAGTACTACAAAGCGTGGTCCTTCGTCGACTTGTTACGCAGAAACCTGTCGTAGCAACTAGTGCAGTCAGGTCCCTGTTACTGGCACTTGTCCAGCAATAGCAGAGTCTTCAACCTTCAAATCTGCATTTTTGGCTTTGCGTTCATTTCGTGCGTCGCCACTATTTTCCGCTCTATCGACGCCACGATGTCATTGGCCTTTCCAACGCCAGTGTCGAGGCTATTAGGCTAAGCCGCTGCTACTGGCTTACACAAATTCAGCAAGATCTCGATGTTGTTGCCCATCTGTACGTAAGGCTCCCGACGGGGTTCGGATGAACACATATTACCCGTCGTATTCACTGGCACCCCGCTTATCTACAAACAATTATCCTATTAGGACAGCCAGCGTGGAAACAATACAAAGGCAGCATAAGACGCAGGTCAGAGAAATGTACGTACAGTCGCTAATCCTAATTATCTGGTGTATGCGCATGACATGCTGCCCTATCTCCATCATCATCCCCATCATTTCACTTCATTAAATGACCAGATTGGTTATTAGTAACGTGCATTGCGAAACAGCAATATACTATAAGCCCGAACGATTCTGGTGTTGAACGCGAATCAGGTACATAATAACGTTGTTAAACGGCCGCGTTTCTTTGGCTCGGGACATCGGTAGCTTGTCGGGGCGACCGCAAAAATGCCCACAGATGTATTTCCTTTTCCTTCGCCCCCAGAAGAATCGCTGAGGTGGACAGAATACAATGACAAAGATACGACGAAGCGCAATGACAGCAACAAGTATTCTGTATCTACTGTAGCTGCTGTGTGTAGCTTCGGACGTTTCTGGAACGGCCTTGGAAAGGATGACGTTCGCTCCTGAAGGCCCGAGTGTGTTTTCTCCATACTCGGCGGCTATTCTTATGCAAGTAATGTAAAATTGTAGCAAAATGTGGAACTTGCAGCTGCTTGTTCAGTCATAATGATTCTTGTTGCAGGAGCGACTAGCTAATTAACAGGCACATGGAAGACACTTAAAATATTCGCACACGACAGTAAAATGGAGATCTCTCGTCAGGCGCACAGGTATGTACACGTGCAAATCTCTCTTGCATAACGATGTCCCGGATGATAATGGTGATCATTTGAACAAAGAAGACACTTTCTTGTCGGCCATATCACTCGCGAAGGCGAAACAAGCGGCAAGCATGTACATTCAAATGTTGTATTCCACAAGTGATTACGGTGCGTGCAATACCAGATCTACCGGTACCGCCAAATATGAGCATACCTAGAGCGTTAGCGTGTTTATTTTGTGTGTGAGATAGGGAAAGAGTGTCTCTGTGTGTGTGTATGTGCATGTGCTGATACAAACCGCGATGAAGAGGAAACCACTTCAATGCACTGTTATCGTCTTTGACTTGAAGTGATATGTGGGCGAAATAAGCCGGGGGATGAATATGACAAGGGGCAACGCTAGCATCGCTTTATCGACTTTGTACAATGTCTGTCCTGAATCGTCGACCCTGTTTTTTTTACTTCAATATGCTCCAACATCAATAACTATCGTATGTGCGATCGGAACGAAACGCGCTTCCCTATTGACCCAAGCTAGTAATAATCGTATGCGGTGCGAAATAGCCGGTTTCCTTTGCGATCTTCTTGCTCAGTACGGACGGGCGCGCAAAAAAGTCGATAATAGTATAGCGGGGTCCGTATTAGATCACATCGGACTATGGCAACCAACGCGGTTCGCTACTTACTCGTGAACGTTCAGCAGCTGATCATGCACAAATAACAGGGTATTCGTGCGAACTGCTCTGGTCGGCGCCACCTCGTGGCGTTTGGCCGATTCGCTGTTGCCCGTTAGTGGTTGCCGTTAGCCGAGCGGTCTGTGCTGAAGCAGCTCACGACTGGCGATTGTCGGCAGGAATCGCCTGCGGACGTCCTTGAAAGTGGGGGGCAAGGCCGTAAAAAGAGTCGGCTGCCTTTGGCTAATGGCAAAATGAGCGTCGTCTATAGCAGCGTGGCTCTTTTTCATCTGTGGTAGTGGCGACAGCAATAGAACTGGATTATCGCACTTCGTTTAAGCCCCATGATACTAGCAGCTCCGTAATGAGAAAGAGGCCGATGCTGGTGAGATACGGTAAAGAAGCTGGTGGATGTAAAGGTCCCTTTGGTACAGGGCGCGGTTATTCTATATTAGCTCGAGGGGAAATATTCCCCTGGGCTAAGCAGCATATCATGAAGAAACGACAAATTTCATGTCTAGAAGACTAAGTATTATTCGTTTGAATGAATGAATGAATGAATGAATCCTGGTCGTGAATGGGCATTTATTTGGACCTTCTAAGTGAAAGAAAACGCTGCGCGATTTAAGGTGAACCAGTAACGTCATTTGGCCGTTGTCTTCAAATGGGTTTTGCACAGTGAGGAAGTCTCGTTGTGTTATGCCAAATGTGAGAAATCCGCCCCATAATTGCTTCCGACTGTTCATGTTTTCACGGTCATCGCTCAAAACGCATTGACAGGATCTACAAGTGCACAGTAGACAAAAGCTCACGCTCCTGTGAGCGAAATGCGTCCAGTGGTCAGCCACACTAACTAGCAGATTCAACCTTTGAACCGCTTTGAATTCCCACGTTTTTCACCAGTAGTAATGCGTAGATCCTAACCCTATACGTAACCCCGTAAACGTAAGTTTACTCGAAACCTAATTATCTAGAGCTGTCGGCCGGGCAAGCTCCTGAAAAAAGATCGCTCACTCACAGAGACTTCGCTCGTGCTTTTCTATCTGATTGTGCTAGGGCCGTAGTCACAGTAGCGGCATCAGCTCCTATAGTAGTGACAAAAGCAGGACTCTCGTCGTACGTACAATAACAAGATACTCGCAGCAATACTACGATGTTGTAGCGGTGGCCATAACCAAGACACCATCAATATTACGGTTGCCAGTTCTTCATAAGCTATGATATATATATTGGACTTAACAATCCTTTGAGACTTAACGGTCGCCATTTTCCGACAACCTTCTTTATCTAGTGCTTGACCACGGTTATAAATACCTGGTCCATTGTCATGCCGGTGTAGCCGGCTCGTCTGGTCAACCCAGCACTAATTACGACTTAGCTGAGCAACAAACGCGTTCTCGAACAGGAGATAGGTTCACATTATTATATAACATGCTGAGCCGCCTAATTGCAAAGCAGATGAACGATTCACGCCAAATTGTCGACGAAATTGAACAACGATAGTCTGTCATATTTAACGTACTGTATGTGCATACACAGATGCTTATCTAAGTGCACAGATATATGCACCCTATGCGTCTTTTTTATGTTCCATCATACGGTGCGCTTATACTGGCTACAGTCGGCAAGTAGATACAGAGTGAATCTACTACGGTGAGCCGGCCCAGATTATTACAAATGCTACGGGTTTTGCTGTTACAGTTGCGGTGAACGGATCTCGGGATTGGCTATACTGCCCTGCCTAGGCAGCGATAATAAAACAACAGCAGGTTAAGCAAAAAAACCCGTCCCCCGCCCAAAACCCGTTTTAGCTAATCGCTACGCGAGGGGTCGTCCGCCAGACGTCGCCATACACACACACGTACAAATATCGAAGACGCCGAAAGGCCACGGGAGGTGCTCACCACACCGTTGACAGCAGCGGCCATAGCGGCTCTGGCCGGTAATGTAAGTAAAAGTAAGTCGCTAGCTACAGAACAGAAGGGAACACGACCATTTTTCAATGGTTTTATATTGAAAGGGTGTACGGATTGCTACTCGATAATCTGATATGCTCCTCAGATTGTTAAGGACTGTATTGGGTGTTTACGTCAGTGTTTATGGGTACTGATAAGCACGGATCTATTAGTGAGTATAATGAAGACCATCTGACCGCTTAACTTTAACTGAGTGGCATATTCATTGTAGGAATAAAAACAGCAAAACTGCTGTAATAGTGACAATAATAAAGTCATATTGTTTGTAGTTTAGGGTAGTGATAGCTAAAACGAGCACAAGTATCTTTTATAGCGATGTACAGGATTCGGTGAGCCATTTCAGCCATTACGGCTTCGACAGATGCATGACTTCGGTAGCCACATGCACATACGTTGAAGCTTTCACCTCACCGTTATTCTGCACCATAGCAATATGTGTCACACATAGAGCACTGCACTTTTATGACTCATTGTCAATACGGCCAGTGGGCAATTAAATTTTAGCCAGCCGATTGGTAATCTCTCAGTCGGCCAGCTACTGCGCGTTGCTGACCTAGCTTTGTGCATGAACCCCTGTTATTACATCCCTCTTTTTACAAAAAATAAACAGATCAACTAGACTTGTTCAGGAGTCGTTGTCAGTATGGTCTACAATAATAGAAACTCACAATCGGCAATGTAAATTTTTCGTATCAGCCGAAAATTCAGGCCGATTACACCATTTGCTTTGAATATCCTCCACAGATACTCGTTGCAGTCGTCTCAGCCATTTTTTCACATCATAGTGTGATTCTATAGGAACAGCTCGACGTCTGGCTCCGCCATTTCTCAGCGTTGTCGCAGTTTGGAATTATGACTCAGATGCCATTTCGAGGTGACTCGTCCATGGCAACTTGGACAGGGTGTCAAGATCTCATCATCCATACGATATCCTGACGTACACATCAATGCACATATAGATCCGTCGTTTGGGATTAAACTTTATATACTTTAATTCGGCAACATACCTAATCGTGTTGCAAACATTACCTAACTCGGAACATGTAGAACTACGGAGAAAAAACAAAGGAAAGAAAGAGAGAGTAGGGAGAAAGATATAGGCTTGTACATCGGAAGCCGCACGGTACCATGGCGTAAAAGGCTTCCTATGGCAATTGTTGGTACTTTGCAAACGTAGCATCACGTCAGCTACGTTCACCTTCGCAGCTTTAGCGTCGGCGATATCTATCTATGAAATGTATTTATAGGTAGCATCAGTTTGATAGACCAGCGATAGTATCAATGCAGTCATCGCGTGTTAGGTCCAGAAACTAATGCTACGCCCGTACGTTTATTCGGCGAAGATGATGGGTAGAAGAGAGCGCAAAGGAAGTAAAGCGCTTCTATGACGCGTACGATTATATCATTTTACTATATTATGAGTGCGAGTATACACGTACTGGCGTGAACGTACCGCTGCTATTGCAGTTGTTTTTACTGCGATTTTTCTACTTTATTTCGACCTGTCTTCGTACTTAGTCGATGTTGATAAAATGAAAACGACAGGATTGGATGGAGTGGAGATGGGAAATAGAGCAAAGGCAGAAATAAACGGAGTGGGCGCAAAGAGGAGGATATCGCTAAAACTGTTGCTAAAACTACTGCTAGCACCGCCCCCCGTACTAGAAATTCTTGATGTATTATGATAATATCCATTGCACCAGCTCGACTGGACAGCCGACTAATATAGCAAAGATCATTAGATATATTGAGCTGTTGTTATACCCGCTGGTAGTAACAAGGATACCAGCGCAGACTTGCTCCGGGGTTCTGCCGCTTGCCCCATGTGCCCTAAGGTCTCCGGCCCTAATCCGGGGACTCTTATGTCTATGTATTTTTCTGCTGAAATAACAATTATTATCATTGGGTGACTGCGTATATAAGAACTGCCAGAATCGCATTGTAATAAGATGATCAAATAGGGGAGCCTAATGTACAATTCTACTCAAGATATCTACCAGCACAAAATGAACGAAGGAAACGATCGACACAGTGACCACGGAACTTTTGATGACAAAAAAAGGACTGGATAAGGGGATTATATATACGTAAGGGGACAATATGAACCAATTTGGATTAGATACGCAGTTGTGGACCTGTCCAATGTAGGAAATGCGAACAGCTGTTTTACAGCTCGATCAAAGCATCGGTCGATTGATCCTGTTCAAAATGTTGCTGCAACCGTTAACAACAGTGTAATCTTAATGGTTTGAAGTATTGTTTGACGCAGTAGCAATTACTGGAAAAATTATTTCTAGGTCATGGAAAGGACCGTATCTCTAGGCAGTGAGATATTCGTTAGGCAGTCGGCCAGTTCAGGCCAAACCTGCTAAAGAGCTGAAGTTTACTAATATGGTATCATATACGGTAACGTATCGTAATACCGTTGTTTTTGGTTTTGTGGCGTTTGTCGCCTTCGTTTCCTGTGACTAACATAGCAAACAAAGGCGATAGTTTCATGTTAATTAGCTTATGGCATGAGAGCGTGGTAAGGACAAGCACGATGGTGACGAATGGAAAATGAGAACGCAGCACAATTATAGGCGTAGCATTCTATTAAACGCTTTCGAGAAGCTGTTCGTTGAATTGGCCTCGTTTAGAGATGATTTCACGTATAACGGAATGGCCACATTTAGCCGTTCTCTTTAGCAGCGAATGATCGATCAAAAGGCCTGCTAGACCTAAGCCACAATATCGTTGTACTTTAGCTCAAATACAGGTACGTATCTATAGATATATATATATATATATGCAGCTTGGCGATCGGCCGCTTTCTGGGCATCTTCGAAAGGATCGACAGATACTTCACGCGCTTCTTAGCCGGCATTGTAATCTTAGGTACAATTTACAGCTTTTGTTCGTCTTGTCTAGCTTAGTCCTTTCCCCTTCTTTTTATCTACTATAATCTCGATTCGTCTAGTAATAGACAGGCATATCAGCAAATACAGTGCCGAAATTGTATGGAGAAGATTTTTCGCTAAGCGTCAGTAGCGGTAACGTTAGTCTTTGACAACCTGTCAATTCCGTATCTGCTGTGCCGTTAAGAGCATAGCTATCTACTGTCAAGCGCTGGATTACCTGACTTTTAGGCCAAGTATTCAGTGCGATCTCGTATTCACATTAAGCGCTAAGGACACGTAACAGTAAAAAGATTCAACGGAACAATCGATTGTGTGTTTGACAGGGCACCGGATAGTCGCTATTGAAGCAATGCACAAAAGTTATGCGGAATTTACGCTGACTGCTATTTGCTACGGAAAGCGATACTTCTAGTCTATTACAGGAAACGTCTAATCGGACGCAATTGTGGTCAGCTAATGGAAGAGTTTCGGCCAATTTTAGGTAGTGTATAGTTAATCAGAAATTGAAGTTCCGGGCCGGCTTCAACGCAAGCTTCCTTGCCCGATCAATCCGTAGACCTAAATCTTTGTATGGTTCATGTTATGGTAAAGCTTCTTTGGCACTGCTATGTAGCTAAGTGTGGTCCTCTTGTTCTCGAAAAGTACACAATTATAAGCGTGAGTGATAATTTATTACGTTTTTTCTGTTTCTATGATAATAATCTTACGGTAACGTATGTTTGACTTTTTTTCTCGGCCGTTTGTCTTTTGCTGGCAATGTAGTATACTTATGCTCACAAACGTACCACTTAGGTCTATTTTTATTTACATGGTAGTGACGCCTTATTGATTTCTGCCTGTTTCATTGATCATACATTTACTACGCATTTATCATTTCTTTTATTTACGATATACTACAGACGTATGTGTGCCGCCTTGGTAGGCAATGCATGTTGGCTAGCGTATTTCGTTATCATTACTTAATTTTCACCTCCGCGAAATGTCACACGCGATGCCAGCTGCAGCCGCTACACTATATAAGTATATTAAACGACGTGTACATATGTACATACGTTGTGGTTTTGTCGCTGTTATCGTTCGCAAAGGCCTCTTTTTTGATGACGTTTTCTGGCGCTCGCCGAGTCAGCGACTCAGCTACCTGTGAAACTCGTAGCAATCACCATGGTAATCTTAGGGCAAAAAGATCGAGAACAACGGTTGTCTCCCACAACCGTCCGATCACACCCGATTCCGCCACATCGATCCATCTAACTTGACCCTGTCACGTATCGTGGACATGTTACTTTGCTGGCTACAGTGTTATTGCTATTCCGCGTAGACATTACACAGGATAAATGATGTCACTGATCCGTAGCGACTCGGGAGGTGCGGCCCAGCTTAGTGAAAGACACGCAATGGGCCCGCGAACGGTCATTAAATGTTTGGTAATTCGATTTCTGTATGGAAACTATCTAGCTTACGCAGTAACGCAATGCTGAGAAAAAAGCAGGTAGAACACAACAGCGATACGAAGCAACTATCGATAGGCACGCGCCGAGATAGTGGTACATACGCCGTCACTGAGGGTGTATGTACACTATACATTGATATGAGCAGGCGTGCAGAGATAGTATCCCCGCAAACGATGGATCGCGTGCATTTCAGAGAAACGGGTCGACTATCATGTAGCGCATGATGTTTATTTAGGGTTTCAACGGCGAAGGACGCTGTACCTTAGTTAACCGTCGCTTGAGCGGAGCGAGCTCTACTTTGACCGGTGAGAATCATTTTGTGATTATGAAGTTCATTACAATAGCCCGCTTTTTCCGTTGCACACTGGAGATTTTCCCGTTTACAGTAGCGATATATTTCGAAAACAAATCAGACACAATCATTTGTTTATGTGCTTCAAGGTTTTTTTCAAAGAACTGCTTTGTTGAAGTTCTTCTATGCCAAAAGAATACAATACCAATTAGAAACTCGAGAAAATTTAAGCGAACTTTCTTTTCAATACCTTTACTGATCATCAATCATAGCCGCGTTACCTATTCATTCGACTTTACGCTCTGCAAGTTACTCGTACTGCAAGCAGAATTGTTGTTGTTTTAGGATCGCCAACGAATTGGCCGCAACTATTTCTCGGCATAGGTCCACGGACGTGTCGCCGCCTTCGTTCGGCCTTTGTCGCAATATTTGTCGCCGATGCCGTTACCGTCACATCTCACTTGATTAAGTATCCAACGAATGATTTGTCGGTGAGCCATCCTGAGAAGCAGGCGTTTTACGGACGGCTGATGTGAACGTGGGTGATGATGCGGAGAGGGCGAAATTTGACATTTAGGAAAACCTTGGCGTCTTTTCGTTGACTAGCGTTCCAACCGCCGCCGCCGGTTTTTCTGCTTGTTCGACCCTAACCCCAGTGACCAGCGTAGGCGATTGCTCTTTTTTGTTTCTAAATTATCAAACTCCGCCGAACCGTTTCCATTATCTGAACTCATCGATGTCCACTGCTTCTTCATGACGACAACAGCAGTGACACCAGCGACGATAACACGAACGATCGTACGCTGTCCTCACATATCTAAACGAGACGGCGCAGTCTAAAAATCAAGATCCATTAGGCATGACCGTTGCTAAGCTAAATGTGTGCGACGACATCGATGATATACAGGAATATCGCCAAAACTCGAGGAACTCCCCAGTGTGTCGGCGGGGATAGACTACCCGACTGGCGCAGATGATTTTTTGATGCGATCGTACTCTTTTTTTTCATTTTGCCTCAATTTTTGTATCGCGGTACCTTGGAACCTACGCGTTCAGCTTGTCATAGTACTGCGATAGGCCCATCGAAGAACTGGGCCGCAAATTTCGTTAATGTTGTAGACAGAACGTGTCTTCGGTAGCACAACTGAACAGAGCTTAATGTTTAAATCCTTCACGCACACAAATACACATACAACCGGATATGCCATACGTGTGGAGACACACGAAGTCTGATTGGAAACACCGAGTAAGAGGCCGTCTTATTACTGCTTATTAACGCTGAACGAGCGCGTTTGGTGGACAGTCGAAGTGGCAACAAAGCAAAAATCGATTACGTACAATTTAATCAGACAGAAATGGAACAAGGGTAGAGCAAGCGCGAATCAACAGCCGCGAACAAATGGTAGTGACAGATAGAAACAACAGGCAGCCTTACTAAAACCGATGTAAGCAAGCAAATTATACAAGTCCAAAAGGTAACTACGAGGCAAGAGGAAACGACTGTCAAATCGCGGTCCGCATTTTTGTTTTTGTATGTGATTAATTGTTTCTTGTTTTAATTTTTCGCAACGCATTTCTGTACTTTGTGTTATTCTAACGGAATCTTTTTTCATATTTGAAATACTGCAGGCGATACTAATGGTATTACAAACCGGGCCGCATTGCAGCCGGCTGTAACAAGGTAGCATTAACAGGACGCGATTTCTTTCGTCATGATCCGCCAGTGTCTCTTCCGTTTTCGTATCAAAATAGAAGTACTATACAGAAGGCCACCGTTTGTGACGCGTTTGGCGGCCGTTGCGGGAACCGGACAACTGAACTGAAGTCAGGGATCAGTCGAAATCGGAGTTAGTGGAGATGATAGGTATAGACTCAATAGAGCAGTAACGGCGCCCCTTTGTCGTCTTGGCTTTTTTGATCCACACTCAGTTGCCGACAAACGAACACTTCCTAATCAATGGCCACTGGCAAATATCCGAGTTCTAACAAGCAGCGCGTTTTTTGGTTGCTAAGGTAACCAGGATCCTGCGAACGCAATGGGTCTGACAATAAATCGATAACAAACCAATGGAACGCATATATTACTTTGAGTTTCTTGCGTAAGTTCGTATACGATAGGCGAGCTCACTAAGCACATTGATATAATATACAAAACTCTTCTGGCGATTGCATTAGAATTCGCGTGTGACAGAACGTGCGCGCTTAGCCCGCATCCGCAAGTCTACAGGTAGTTAGGCTTCGGTGATTCTCTTATTTAGCGGCTGTGGCGCTGTGAAGATCCTTTTTGCCTTCCGTGTCGGCCTTGTCATCCTTTGAAGATCCCAGCCTTTGTCAACGTGGCGTCTATAGAGAACGCAACAACACCCACGAAGCGGAATTTCGTCGTTGCTTAGCCAACCCGCTGTTTCAGAGAGCATTGATATCGACTACCAATGACCAATTGATTACTGTAACGCCGCTGATATGGCATTTTGTTTCGATAACTAGTTGTGCCCGGTCAAATTGTAACCCAGGCAAGTTCGCCGATTACGGCAACGTCTCGTATTCGCACAGATGCTACAGAACACGAACGTACAAACAAGCACGTTACTTAGCAGTACGATCAACAAGCGCCAGCCGCCAACGGCCAGCGCGTCAAAGGCTAAAAACGCAACGCATTTGATCGTCTGTCTCTTCTTCGACTCCGTCGAAACCATGCCGCGATACAATTTATTAACTGTCGGGATATGTCGTTGGTGAAGATAACACTGCCAACGGCTTAGAGTCATTCCCTGAATGTCGCTATAGTCGTTCGTGATCGAATCGCGCCGGGAGAGACAGCAGCATAAACGGCACCACGCAACAACAAATGAGCCTGGCAGAAGAGGCATCTATCGCCTTCAATAGCGACGTCGGCGGCAGCAGTGACACTAGCGTCGCCACGAATGGAACGCTGGCCACCCCAGTCGCGTTAGACGTCGACTTAGAGCTTTTAATTCAACATCTCTCGCTTGAGGTTTTCCTCTATACAGAGTCAGAATCACTCGGATCCACAGTGTCACGGTTGGCGTCGCTTGGAAACAAGTGCGAAAATCTACTTGACCAGCAAAGACCAGCTCGATTCACTAGCCTACTCGATTCCGCCGTGGTCCGGTAGCGAGACAGGTCCACGGACCGTTCACTACGCATGACGTTGCCATCCGTTCACTGTATATTTATACGATAGTGGCATCGAACATACGGTATGTAGCTGGATAATTAATCATATAGGTCACTAGTCACAATGTCTATGCTGAAATACAAGGGGACGAGACTTCGCAAGCTATTAAATGCGGTCCAAGAGTTCGAATGGCTTCGCATTTAACAAGACAATAGATTTGAATGAATTTATGCTATATGCACAGTGCCTAGCTGCCTACTACAGGCGTACCGTTGTTAAGCCGTAAGCAATTAGATCGGCCGTTTTCGGCCAAAACGGCAGGCAACGACCGTTAGTAATGAATATCTCCATATACCCGACGAGACCGATATAGCAATTTACCCACTAATGTCTACGCCGTTAGATGCTATAGGACAATGAATGCGCAATTAGCTACTGTAAAATTTATCGAGTTTCGACTATTTCTCATCTGGGTTCATTGAGACAACAGGTGCTAGCGCCGATGAAGAAGGGGCTTATGTAAAAAAGTTCCTAGAAAATTGCCAAAAATTTGCCGCTAATATAACCACATCTTCATAACTAGACCGTGTGTGTCGTTGTGACACGCTCCGAGCCAGACGGTCGGTGTGTCCAAATACATGATAAGACCATATGTGTGTGTTTGTTTAGCATGTGAGAAAATGATATTTATTGAACAACACGCGTTTTTGTGCCATTAACAATGCGCTATCAACAAACACGAATAGGTAGAAGCTGTTTTCTCGTTAAAAAAACATCACTTAACTTTTAAGCGACATAACGTGATGCTGGATCAACTCGTTGCAGTGGCTATTTTGACAAGATAAATATACTTGTATTGTAAATAGTCTGTTTGTCAAAATGGTGTTTTTTTCCTTGCAGCTTACCTTAAACAATGTGTCCTTCTGATACCAGACGTCCTCTTCTTCGATATTCTCTAGTTCGTCCCTCGACCGGGAAAGTATTCTCCGCCGGCTGATCATTTTATATTTATTATCTATTTACTAATAAATACGATCTATTTACCTGGAATTAAAGAATATAAGCAATATATCGCACATTAGATAGTATCAGATGCCGTACTCTATCTATGTAAAACACATATCCTTTAATAGTTCGTCATGCAATGTATTTTAAAATGTTCTGTTCCAGTGTGTAATGTAGCCCGTTGTTCTTGCTATAATGTCATTGCTCTATGGCCTAAGTTCCTCCCCTGTTCTAAGTCATTTGTAGACCTTTGGCGACTTTGCTGAACTACTGTAGTAAAAACAATCCAAAGCATATTTTTTTTCTGGTTACAATATACGTTTCTATATCTGTTGATCCTCCCAAGAGCTGCAGTGCAATTTCAAAAAGAGGATAAGAACCGACACAGGACCTTGACAACCTGTGCGTTCAAAAACCTTTTTATGCCTAAATGCGCCACAGATAGATTTGCCGTGAAACAACAATCGATACGCGCGTAAAGTTGATAGTGTTAATTAAATTATAGATTTTACATAAGTTGAAATCAGCCATGGTATTATTGGACAATCTACAGCAGTGGCAGCAGCTTTGCCTTTGTCGTCCAAATGACTTCAGATACATTTCGTAACACGATGCTGAAACACAAAGCCTGTCTGATGCGAACGCTTTGCGGCTCCCCGTACAATACGCCGGGCCCGGAACAATATGGCATTGTGTTCGAATATGCAGATACCGCTTAACTTAGTATTCTCAACGTAAAAGCGTCCCTTATTTGTATTGCTGTTATCTGCTGCCGAGAACTTTTGTATTTCTCATCCTGCCGGTCCTATTGCTATCGGCCGCGAGGCGCCTTAACAAAGGGGTGGGTTGAACCGAAGACCACTATGAAGGCGATTGTAAATGGCAAGTTTAAGCGCAGAAATTGTACGGTTAGGCACTGACTAGCAGTAAAATCCGAAATTCGAAAAAAAAGAAAGAACGAAGAACTATGCAGTGGCACCCCATCCCCCACCCCCAAAAAACGTCCGGAAAATAGGCGACATAATAAAAACATCACGAACGACGCCAAAGAGTGGACAGAGTGGCGTTGCAGACAGGACACTATGTTTTCGCACAGGCGTCACATCCTGCTGATAGAGTGGCACTGTGATCGTTTTTACGACAAGCAGGAGCTTGTGGTCCTGGATGAGTTCACTAGATCCATGATGTGTCATGTTACATCCTGCATCGATTTGGTCATGTCTCTGGTTTACAGTTAAGCTTGACGGCTGACTGACCACCGACGGCGCCGTCACCGCAGCCGCGGATGCTGTGTTAGGACGATCCAACTATTGGACTATTGGGTATTACTAATATTGGATGCATGGCATTCGTCTGTATTTCTAATTGGCTTACACCCATCGTATTGACATGCGCTCGCTCAGGGTCTTTTACAGATTAGGTCCAAGGGCGAATGTAAAGACGAGCGGCGTTACTGTGCCGGGTGCGTCGATGAAACCAAAAAGCTACAAACGAGAATTGGGGTAGCAACGGTAGGCGAAATCGAAGCAGCAACGCTAAGATGCTGCTGCGAATCTTGCCTGGCCAGTTCAGGTCACTGAGGATTTGGGACATATTTCGTCTTTTTTTGAGGCTTTTATGAGAACCCTTATGAGGCTAAGCCTGAAGGCTTTGTCACCTGCTACTTCTCTCGTATCAATATATATATATATATATATGTATAACTACAATATCAATTCTTTGTGGCGCTCACGAAGTGGAAGACGCTAGATGAACAGCTGATTTCAGAGAGAATGAGAATTCTCAGCTGAGAGGAAATATGATTGTTCAACGGGAAGATCTGCCTTCATTTTTTAGACTTTTTTAAACTTGCACGGAGAACGGAATAGGCCAACTCAAGAAACCTGTCCAGAAAGTACACTGGTGAAAAGAAGATGGGAGGATCTGATGGCTGTACGTTTGTGTTCTTGCCTAATGATGCTTGTTGCAGTTGTCGCTAGAAGCCGCTGGTAGGACATAAGGTAGCCAGCACAGCTTAGTGCAAACATAAGAATAAGGGGAAAAGAGTGTAAACACGGCGAGATAATCAGCAAAGTAGAGATTATAAGAAACCCTATATCATAATGAATATGACTGCATGAGATTGTGTATTGTCTTCGGATTTATCGACCTTATATCTACATACTTCATTCAATCAATTCTATGGCATATACATCTCGCTCGCCATATTTTCAATGGCTTCGCCATGGCGTTTCAGTCAGTTGATACACAGACGTTGTAGAGATATCCAAGATGTCCCGATACCTGTTTCGCTGGTACCTAGATCTGTTGCGGCTGTACGACTTTTGTGCGTCACTAAAGAATAACTGTTTTGCTTGTCTTGGGCCAACATTAATGCTTTTCTGTGATGCCGACAGTATCACAAATACATGTACTACTTCGAATGATTTACGAAGTCTAGCCGATATACAGGTGAATAGTTCGAGGCTTGACCTTCCCATGCCCCGATGAAGTGTTCAAGTCAAGTAGCGTGTAACTAATCCTACCGTTAGGTAGCAAATGAATCAAAACATGTTCTTACGTATCAAGATTAAGGGAATTATATTTTTAATTAATATATACAAGGTAATCGAAACGGCCAGACATAAACTTACTGCTAAATGTAAGTTTTAAGCAACGATCCCATAGCGAGTTACTTAGACAATTACAACTATTATCAGAATGGCTATTGTCATAACTAGTGATAAACAGTCATTTCTATTACGACCACTATATTCGCTTTGTGGCTTTAGCTGTTCTAACTGTACCTTATTGTCACTTTTGTTGTTGGACGATTTTGTCCAATGAAATATGTCCCCTCGGACAGCTGCTTCCCCCTCTACCATTAACATTCCCGTTGTCATAGTTGCCAGCCTGTTGTTAGCGGCCGTTTCCTCTTCAGTCGAACGGTGACCAAGATTTTCCGGTTGTCCAATGGGCTTTCAGCCGTTGTGAGCTGTTAGCCTATCGTTTTCTCTCATGCTTTTACCTGTTCATCAGTCTATCGTAAATATCTATCATTTATAAGATATATGTTGGCGGCTTGCCTACTTCTGCTTCAGATGCCACTACCAATGGCTCAGTCATTCGTAGACGCTTTGGTCTGCCGCTGATCGTCGTAGCGCTAGCTCTCCGCTGCAGAGTTGCCTCAGCGTCAAGGATCGTCCGTGCATAGGCAAACGCGTACGTCCTTAACACGCGGAAACATCGGACCGAGGCGAGGATCAGTTAAAGACATTCGGTGAGGACTTGGAAAAAATAGAAGAAGAAGGAAACATCGTCGCAGACCGCCGTTGCGGGTGTATCATTGCCATTACAGCGAAGACGCGATGGCGGCAGCGTCTTCGTTATCGTTTGCCTCGTTTCGCGAAGGAGTCAGTGTATGAACGCGAAAGATCTGTCCGTACACCCACAAAAGCGTCGAACGGCCGGAGATCGTTAGTAGCAACCGTTAGTCAGTCCCCCGTTATAGTCGGTGGGCTGCGCCAGCGTAACTGTTGCTGTTGATGCGACGCCTGTACCGGCTTCCGTTGCAATTTCTGCCATTAGTTGAACGCGCCTAGCGTTAACAGCAGTATACGCAGCTGCTCAGTGAACAGGGCCAAATGGCTGAATGAATGTTGAGCGGCAGTGGTGAGGGCAATATAAAGGGGGCAATGAAGAAGATGCCACCTCTTTCACCCAATAGTATAGCAAATCAATTTGCGGCGCCGTTCATGATATTGTTAGTATTAGTGCTTCTGCTATTATAGCGAACAGTTACTCCATCAAAGAGATTAACACAGGAAATATTTGCCCCCGGCTTCGTATAGTATAAAAAAATACACGCCTCAATCATTTTGGTTTAACGATGACCTGTCGGCAACGAGGACAATAAACGTTCTCTATTCATATGTCAGTTTGCTCCTGGGTTACAAGCTTGCAAATAAAGGTGTTATACTACGAACGTTATATCGCAGCAAACCTACTTACACAGATCGGATTCAGATTTATGAAATGGAAATAGCATTCTGCCTAAAAATGTGATTATTAAAATGTATGCCTTACAAATAGATTGCATTCATTACAAGAGAAGATTTATTTCTAAGCATGCAGCCGATAATCTTCCTCGTAGGCCGAAACGATTACAGTTGCGATATACAGTCGCCGGAAGATCAAATAAGGCCCCCTGGAAAACAAAGTATGATCAAAGCTATTTTGCATCCGAACTATATATCTCGACGCGGGTTTCTTCTTTTTGAAAGCTGCCATGCTTTATTTTCGTATGATCCCACATATGACAACACACTCACTACCAATGTTTCCAGGTCGCCGTGAAGGCAAAGCCGCTTAACGAGTTGTGTCGCGTAATGGCTATTTACTACAAAATATCTGAACATTCGGGCCGTAATACACCGTTGAAGTGGCAGATTTTGTCTTGCTTTGTTCGTGGAGAGACACAGATAGTTCCAGATATCGTTCAGCAATCGTCGTCACTCTCATTTAGTCAATGCCAACGTCGTTCTCATGACCACAGATTATTTTTTGAATTGAACTTAAGAATTTTCATTTTTTCGTGACTACACGTTAACTCGTAGTGGCAAGACCTCGGTGGACTCCAATAAGCAGACCCGTACGAGAATCCGCTAAGTGGGTCGAGATACGTACAGCTGAAAATACCACCCAGAAGGTGAAGGGTGAGGTGTGCAAAGATTGAACATGGTTTAGCAAGGAGACAGGATCATTCCGACCAAGTACACTTTCTCAGCCGTGTCAGAGAGTGGCAAAGCTCACTGCTCAAAGTCACTGCGTTTATAAAAACCGTTCGACGCCGTATTGACTTGAAGACTGTGAAGGGGTTTGTTTTTCACATGAATAGCATTTTGAGATCTTAGGTAGTGATGCTCAACGTTTTTACGGACGCTCCGGCGAAGGATTGCACAACTCCTGTGACATCTAATAGGATACATCCGACAAAATTTTGGTGTAGGCCGTGATTTACATCCAGGAGCTGAACATTTCGTCAGCGGGATTATGGAAAAACGACAATACAGTGAAGTAATTTTTGAGAAAATCATGTCTCAGTTGCGAGAATAATGTCCACATGGCAACTATGTATTCAGGGATGAAAAGTTACAAGGTCATATGGTAAAATACGTCTCTGAGGCGTTTAGCGTTAATGGTGATGAGGTCCTGCCATGGCTTTGAAATTCACCCGACTTGAATCCGATCAAAAATGTGTAGCGGTATGCCACAGGATGAGTAATAGTCGGCTAGAAGACTGCGAACGTCTTACAACCATAGAATACAATGTTTCGTGTCTCGGCCCAGGATCCGGATATAACAGAGACAGTGCGAAAGTGTGTTCGGAACGTGTCAAATCGAGTTGCGGCAGTGATCGCAGCTTGTAATAGTGGACCAGGTATTAGCCTCAATAAGTACCTGTTCTTCCAGAGATGTTTGAAAATGTTTCTCTAGCGACAGTTTCGCTACCCCGACCAGCATCCATAGAAAGAAACGAGAAAGACCGCTTTCACGTAACAAAAAAAAAAATCCACATACAGGTATCTAGCTTGGCTGCGGAGTCTTGTTATTCGATATTTTTCGAGCACAAAAAGATCACAGCGGTTGACCATCAGACCTTCTTTGTCAACAGAAGTGACATTCTATGGTGGTCGATTACGTTAGCCGACGCCATTAGTGATGACGATGATTGGCCATCCTTGGCCTTCCTGAGTCTGCACGACGGTATGAATGGTCGCGTGATAGTAGCTACTGTACTTAGAATGCTTGCCGTAAGAGGGCACGCATCGAAATAGTAGCAGACGATTAATTTCTTAACTGATGATGCATCTCGATATATATATATATACACATATGGAGGTAGATGAGCTATAATGATCTAGACAACAAAAATAGATAAGTAATGATACCATTGTACCTAGACATAATTACGAAACTGAGGTAATACCTATATAGCGTGTAAATAAAAAGTGACCTATGGCAAAGTCCACAGATTAGGGTTGAGCTAGCGGATCAAGGTTGTCTCAACGCTATCTAACAACATTTTTTATTGTCTGAGTGGTAACGAACACGTTACATAAGTTCTATCACACCTCAGAGTAGTGTTATCATAATGGTTAGTGATGATAATGATCGTGAAATTATAATTATAGAAAACAGTGCGGCACGGTACTGATTCTTACGTAAGTTAAATATCGGAAAAGAAAACCTTGAGCTTTTACCTTCGAGATTTCACGCTCAGTATCGTGACGTTGGATGATCGTGCACTGGCATGCCGAAAAAATACAGGAGCCCTAAGGAACAGAAAGTGTAGGTCGCACTAGCAACCTCACAAATATAAGATGTTGGCCACCTAAAATTAGGAGTAACCTCTATATGAACAGCGAGTTCAGAAAGAAAGATTTTCATCGATCAAACGTTTAGTACATTTAGGTGGCGGACGATTGTTTCCTACTGTGTCACCCGTGACCAGTCGCAGAGCACGAGGGCACCGTGACAATAGATAATCAGTACCGCCGCAAGATAAGTGCACTGATATATCTAAGATATGTAAGCGCTCATCACTATCTTTTCAAATCTAAACTTAATAGGATTGTAAATGATAGGCCTCAGCTTGACGGATTGATGTACCTAGTGGTAGCTATGAGAGCTACGTACCCTTGAGAATTAATGTAGAAATATTAATAAAATGTAAACTATTTTGTTTTAATTGATTTCTCAAATGCGCGAAAAACAGTAAATCAATTAATTTTTCTCGTCAATGGTTTCGCTTAGCGATCGTTCCGGTGCCGCTTCTTCGTTCGACTCCGCTAGACAGTTTCTAATAAGGATAATTGCAGTTCATATTGTCCCTTGTAGGAATTATGCAAAAACAGAACTAAAAATTGTTCAAACAAGCCTCATCACACGAACGTTGTCGATGTCTGCTCCACGAAACGACAGCCACCGTTATATCTGGGGTGGAGGCTTTCGCGTCCGCGGCGTTGCTTCGTTGCGCCCCCATTGGCCCAGATTATGGTTATGACGTTGCTGCCATTCGTCGTATCATCGCCTGTTCTTCATAACCTTCTTGGTTATCACTGTTATCCTCGTTGAAATAGCTACGTCGGTGTTAGCGTTCGTAGCACCAACTGCCATAGCTGACTTTCGGATGACTACTTTTTTGGTAGGCGCAACACCCACCTACCCCAAACTGACCTTCTTCCGTCTCACGCTCAACCAGTTATTCACGATCTGCTGGCCTGCGATTGAATATATACAAACGTCACAATTCCGTTCTAAATTTTACCGCCAAAACGTCGTTCGAAAGTCGCCGCTCCTCGCTTTGATCAACTGTCATCGTAGGCGTCATCGCCGCCAACAAGTCTCTGTACAACACCTACTTGTGATTGGGCAATAGAATACATGACATGTACACACATACGTACGCGCACGTGCAGAGTCAAATTGTGCAGGGACGTACACAAGTTTCGAGTGACACTTACGCCGATGTCTGTTACCACTCGCTGGCATTCGTTAAGCGCGGTACAAACTATATGCTTGTTACCCGCTACTAGCTCTGTTTGCCTATGGATCCCTCCGCTGTAATTCAACTCTTCCACCGCAAACCCTATCTATGTCTATATCACAAGATATA
Source organism: Varroa jacobsoni (assembly GCF_002532875.2). Classification (NCBI taxonomy): domain Eukaryota; kingdom Metazoa; phylum Arthropoda; class Arachnida; order Mesostigmata; family Varroidae; genus Varroa; species Varroa jacobsoni. The sequence goes on from NW_019214293.1 coordinate 98,169, forward strand.
TACATATCTATAATACACGATTTTATGGTGGCCTTAAATTTCTCGTCAGAGCAAGGGGTGGTGTGGGGCAAAACTACTTCGACGAGGTCGTGTCTTGTCGACTGTTCGCACCGCCGAAACACCGCTGCCACAACATTTTCTCGTGAGGGAGTTGCGTCATGTCAGTCACTTCACGTCACAACAGAAGTAGCAGCGTCAGCAGCAGCTTAAACGGCGCAACTCGTTCGGACCCATGGCTGTTGATAATAGATGTGGGTTCGAAAAAGGAAAAAAAAAGATGGAGAACCTGATAAAAAATAGCTGAAATCATTTACATCAGTCAGTCAATCCAGGCTAGCCAATCAAGCGTTAAACAAACCTTTGCTAACATTGCAACACTATAGGAATCGTAAGCTGCAACAGCGGCTCGAACCGGCTACCATTCCAACAAGCTGTCCATGATTCTAACAGCTAAGGCAGATATATGCAAGGCCAGAATCATACTGGGGAAAGCTCCTTTTGGCCGAAAAATGCCTATTAGACAACTGCCGTCGTGTAGGCTAGTCTTGGAGCAGGGCAGTTTTTGTACGGTTACCATGAGAATGATAAGACAATGAGATATCGTCCAGTAGACGCTCCGCCATAAAACTACAAGATGCACAATGCGACAATACTAAACAATAACCGCACCTGATCAAGGACAAACCATTTTATAGATATGACAATATCTTACGTAGTTGAATTCTGCAGCATAGATATATATATATATATATATATATACATATTAAAAATAAAAGCTTGTTGTTAGAAGCGCTTCTTAATTTTTATTACATGCTCCACACAGACACAATGTTTTCTTATATACTATCTAACGTGATGCAAAATAGCAACGGCGTTTAGGTGTGACAGTAAAAACGATAGAACCAAACGTTGGTAGGGGTAAATATATGCATCAGATCGCATTGTACTGTTCAGCTCCGAGGACTGATCTAAAAAATAAAAATTACATGACAAGCCATTTCGGGTAACGTGTAACACAATGACAATCCGACGGGATACGTACGATTTGCGAATGTATATACGCATAATGTGAATGAATCAGCATATATAAATAATGTGTTGAAACTACATTGTTTACTAGCTGAAGGGGTTTAGCGCCTGACCGACCAATAGCTGCTACTAGACTCCTGTTCCAGTTCTGTAATGTATACTTGCTCGCCGTATATCAAATCAAATCTGATAAAAATCAGCAAAAAATCTCATGGATGTACACACTGCTGGTATAATATGTACCTCCATGCGACAATAAAAAAACTGGCCTTATCGTACTGTTTACCAACCGATTTGGTGTCATCTTGTAAGTGATTAGGTACAGCCGATGCACACAATGTATTACAGATAAAAGTATCTGTAATAAATACGTAGATGAATACATACTATGCAATCGTTGGCAATCAAGTTCGTCTTTGACTCTTGCCATTCTTGTCCGATACGAATGCCGCTAGTAATATTGGCGTCTAACGAGATAAGGCTGACCCTGGCTTATTTTTTGCGTCGAAAAGTAAAATTGAATCTACCAGGTCATTGATAAACATCTATTTTATTTATTTACATATACGACGGTCTAAGTATTTGTGTATATAATAAACTTCAGCTTATCACATTATTCTACTTTGAAGGACCTCTCGGTACGCATACGACTTAGGCAATGATAAAAAAAAAATAATAATAATAAATACTCCAGAATAGTTTCTCCGGATTTTTTTGTGCAAATTGTATTCATATCTTTGCATAATTCCCATACAAGGTAGCTCATCTATACCGGTAATAGAAAGCGCGCTTGTATTCAAACCTTCCTGTTTCCAGTGTTCTTAGTTTATCATTTTAAGCACTGCCAGTTTACAAAATCTAATTGCTTCGTTCGCCTTTCGCGTATCGGTCCCCTCCCGATCATCGTAGACGAGCAAATCTGCTGGGTTTTTCAATTCATTTGCAGTTCCATCGTCGGCTGTGTTGCTGGTCATTGATTAGCTAGATCGGGCAGAAGTCGTAAGCCCGACCGGTAACGGTTACCAGCCACTTAACACTTTGGGCCTCACTCATATCATAGAAACATTACGGAACATTATAGCTAGTTGTATCATACTGCCTTCTGCGAACGATAGGCGGCTGCTGCGGCGATACCAATGGTGAAGAAAAAAGCGGGGAAAAAAGTTCTGCAACTGCTTATAGCGACGAATCGTTTAAGTTGGGAGGCGGCATTTGGTTTGGTTGGCCGTTTACGGTGCTAAGTACGTAACTAGGATCACTGAAAGTTAAAAAACTTCAACCTTTGGCGAATAATGACCTTAAAGTTCGTTCATAATAGAAACTAGTGAATGTGGTCAAATGAGTGCCGATAGGCGTTTAGGAGTCCGTTCTGAGAAGCGAAAAAAGCAAACCATTCCCTCTTATCACCTAGCCGTGTTCCGTTAACACTTCCTCCTATTGAACTAGGAGTATATATCAGATGTAACAGATGGCATACTGGCGGAATACAAAGCAAAGCAATCTGTCGACATTTTGAGATTCTTCATTTTATGTATGTAAAGTGAAAACCTGTGTATTACATTTTAACCTCATCATTACGTCTGACCATAATGATAACGCCTTCTGAAGCCATCCTGCTAGTTTAATGGACATCTTTGTATGACTTTAGATTTCATTGCAGTAGTATGGATGATTTGAACGGAGATGTTCATACGGTGGTAAGTTTAGAAAGAAGTCAGACTATTCAGTGCTCGGGGTCATGCACAGCAGCAGCAGCAGCAGCAGCTCGCAGAGTCAAATCGGTAACGGAATCAATGACTTTAGGCTAGACTAAATATTTGAAGCTTTTGGCTTACTAGGGTAATGGTAGGAAAAATATAAAGGTGAAATTTTTCAACGTCTCTTTCGATGAAAAACTTGGAGATCGTCTAATGTTCACCAAAGTCCATAAACTATAATGGTTACTTGGGCGGAATCTGGGCATGCCTACGCCACCGATCACCGTACAAACTAGAAACAAATACAACCTGTAATTAGGGACAACAGCAAAGCACCGTCTGGAGCAATCAGTCGTCCTGGCTTGGTTCCAAGGTACGAGTTAAAAGGTTAAATGTTCCCGATATGCCTGCAAAAGTGGCCACTTCTTAACAGTCTGTAATATTCTACCGATTCAACTTTTTCCACTTCAAGGTTTTTGAGGAAAAATTCAGGAAGAGAGAAGAAAACGCATTGAATATCGTGTCACAAACCTAAAGAAACTCGAAAAATTCCTCGATGTTATGCGGTAACGAACATGTTATCATGAAGAGAATTATTGCTTCATAAATAGGCTCAAATTGACATATGATGAATTTGTAACTTGAAGAAATGACATGAGCTCTGTGATCTATACTGTAACCCTGAGCCGTAAAGTATGTTAATCAAATTCAAAAGCAATACATATTTATAGTAGTGGGTGACATTTATGATAATGACTTTATATTAAATCGAGTTTACCCCCCCCCCCCCCGCCCCACGGGAGGTTTTTTGGAAGGGTGGAACAAAGTGAGTTCGTGTCGATCGTGTACACCGTGGGCATTATTATTGCTTGTATAGATCATGGGCACGTTCTGCCGGACCAGCCAACACTGGCGTCATCGTTAACAACAGCAGCTGTCGCCCAAGCGGTTCAGCAACCTCTATTGTCTATCGTAATTGCTAAGCTCATCTTTTTGCCACTTCCTCTGACCTTTTTGCGTTGAGTTTGCTTAGCAAATGTCGATGTCAAGAATGGCGGGACGAAAACCAGCGACAGCTTTTATGACCCCAGGCTCGACCGAGGCTTCCCGCCTCGTCGCCTAATTTAATATAAATTGTAACGTCTATAGAGCATGTTTATATGCACTGACTGCCAGTGTCTCAGTCCGCCTCGGTGTATAAAGCCGCTCGCTCTGTGCGTTCGCGATGATTCAGCTAGTTTTCGACTGACGACGGCTATAGTTGACAATATAAACTTTACCTGGATTTCTTTTGTCACCGGTGACGACGTTGTGATTCATTCGTCGCTGCAATTGTCAGCGTAGCTATAATAGCCACTGACGGCTAAAGTGTTTGGCGCTGCCGCTGTTGCCCCGGCTTGCATGTCACCTATCGTGAAGTGACAGTTAACCTCATACTCGTCCGTAGTAAGGCAAGTAGGACGAGATGACAAAGAAATAGGAGTAAAAGGAACGCGACGAACAATTTGATGACCTTATTCTTGCTCGAGTTTGGCCAGCAGAAATGGATCGTACATTTTAACGGTAGTAAAGGCTGGAGCGATATAAACGGATGTCAACCTTTTCGTGTCGAGTCCGCCAATTGCGTAGGGACGGCGGGAATTTTAGCGCGACGTTCTTTGACAATTCGATAAGGAGTGACTTCAGTTTGAGCACTCACGCAGAAATCTCAGAGGAGCTGGACTCTAATGAACAAGGACGTCAGGAAACGACAGGGCAAGTTACCTCTCTCTTCATAGGAGATATTAACACACGCTGGTGGACGCTGATTGAGACGACAAGTACATAGCGACATGTTAAAAGGACCCAGCTTTCAACTACCTAGGTACAGCCTCTGTGTTTCCAGTTTTACGTCCCGTATCACCGTTAGACATTCAATCCAGGGTATCACCTACATGTGCTTGACGAGACGCATAGGCATCACGTTCTTGAGTGGTCTAGAACAAAGGCTCTGTTGATCCTTCTAAGAAAACAAAAAAAGGCAAATAACAAAGCAAGTAATCCATATTAATATTTACCTTCATATTTCTTTGGTCAACATTTAATTAGCCCATTAGTGTCGTGATGGTCTATTTTGTCGTTTGTATATATATATATATATACATATACACATATATATATATATATGTAATAGTTTCGTGCATTGATGTTAACTACTCAGTTTGTCGTTCACATACATTTCTAGTTTTGCTGGTACAATTCAACAAGTAACAAAATACATCCATTGGTCAATGGCAAAACCTGAAGAGGAGCTACACTTGCCATATAACCCGGCATCCGAAGATTCATACATGCGGATTCTGCACTGGCAAGGGGCCTTACAACTCATCATTGCCAGTAAAGCTTGCGTATACTATAATATCTTCATTACGATGAATCACGCTCATTGTCATACATTTATGCGTCTCTATTTATATATGTATATGTACTTAAATTTAGATTCTATTTCGTGTTCTGTTTTGCATAACTATGTGTAAATAAAAACAGATATTTGCACATGTGCTATTTATCTAATATAATTACCATCCGTCGCGATTTAGGACCTATAACATCCACTCACTGGTTATTCTCCAAAAAATCTGTTCTTAATCCTCAAATAATTCCTAATAATAACCGTGCTTCAAATGATATTGGTTGTTATAAACTCGCAGAAGGGTTGGTGGAATAGTCTACGTAAAAAAGTTCCAGCAAGATCAATTTTGGGCTGGCAGCAGGTTAAAGGTTCTAAAAATGCACGGCCTGAGAACGGTTCAAAATGCACAGAAAAAAAAGTGAAAAGTCTAAAAGAAATTAACCATTATCTGGACAACTGACGATTGATATTTTCGTCCCGAAACCGGGCGTTAATTTTTGTATCAAAAAATTCTAAACGTATAGAAAATGGCTTTTTGAACGATTTGTATTAATTTTTGAATTTTTTAAATTTAAAAATCTATTGAGAACCTTCTGATTTTCCTAATGAAAATCTTCCTCAGTTTTTTTCAGAAGCCGTATAAAGACTGGCAATGACCCAGACTGCCGATTGATGGCGAAAAAGGGAAGTTTCTAATCTTTATGAGGATTCGTCCAACATAAAGAGATTAGATAATAGCCCATTTTTACCTCAATCGCAAAAACGGTGGTGGCATGGCTTTTTTTTTTTTTTTTATCATGGTTAACTTGTTATTTTGTTTTAGAAATAAAAACGATTGCGAGTCAACGCATGTTCGTTACGACAGGCAGCCTATCAAAGTTTATTCGTATATCAGCGCCGTACCCTATAAAAATAATAATCAGAAAAATTATATACACGGATATATTTCATTATTTCCTATACGCTGCACAAGTGATGCCGGTCGCCTAGTCATGTTGTCCCACCTAAATACGAAAATCAGATCTTCATCATGAACACTTACGAGGTGGAATAAACAGTTCCGAATAGCACGCTGAATGATCTTTGCTGATCAGCCACACATATAGAGGTTACTAATAGTAGTAGCAGTAGTACTAGTAGCAGTAGTACTAGTAGTAGTAGCAGTAGTACTAGTAGTAGTAGTAGTAGTAGTAGTAGTAGTACTAGTACTAGTACTAGTACTAGTAGTAGTAGTAGTAGTAGTATTCAATAATTTCCCACCTTTTGAGAAATCGCTGTTACTACTGCTGCCACAGGTATCAGTCGATTAACTACATCAGACTTATAAACGAATCTAACTAGGCAGGGCAAAACGCGTGGACTGAACGTGATAGTTCATTGAATGAACGACAGAGTGAGTGCTCTGAGCAAAAGACGGTAACAGCATAACGCGAATAACCCCGATGGATCCTCGAATTGTAACTTGTCGTATATCTGTTAGACAATCTTCAAGTATCTAGTCTGACTGTTGTTATAGCAATTGGGTATTGGCCGGTCTACGTACCGAATTGCTCGTGTCATCTATACCTATACATACCTATTTACTGACGTGTAGGCATGCACCCGCTATGCTAGTAGCATGTTGACGTCATTGTTCTGCCAATGGTGACGCGTCAGTGGTGACTGAACATCGAAAATCGCTCCCGTAACCTTGAGACTCATATTTAGTTACGTAAATGGAGGTTTGCCTCCGGTAGCGTCTGCTATCTCTGTTTTGCTGTGGCGTTTCAATTCGACCTTGCAGCCGCTCTCAAGATACGAACTATCCAATTTCCATCTCGTACATGAAATTGTTGCCGCTGTTTCTGTCACTCTTATACCTGCCGTCACCGAACTAGCCTCACGATTACTGCAAGCAGTATACGTTACTATTTAAGGAGTTGGCGTGTGTCGAACGGAATGCTAGGATTTTTGCGACAGGAACGAGAAACGCGGACAGCAAATTCCTAATGGATTCTTTCCGTTAGCCGATTTTGCCTGTTTCCCTAACGTCCATATTTGTCGCAGCATTTATCTAATCAATTAATGCGACGCGTAACAACAAGCGCATATAACTATAATTGATTATGTACAGTGGATGAAGAAATATAGTAAAAAATCAAAGCTTTGCCGCTAAATTCAGCTTTCATTTATTTAGACGCTATTCGTCTGACAGTTTGGGGCTCGTCCAGAAATAGAAAGCAACATATTTGTATCGACGATTTAGATCGTAAATGTAGAATAAAAACTGTAGCAGTTCTACGATAGGGTTCATCACAGGGTTCATCGTTAGAGGATGTTTACTCTAGGTCAATAACCGAAAAAAAAAAACGTGGAGAGCTATTCTGAGATGAATTTCTCGCTAAGCGTATATCTAAATAAATACGTCAAGATTCCGAATAAAAATAGCTTGAATGAACTGGGGTGTTGGTCAAACGTACGTATGTAAATTTTACTCTTTTTTTTTTTTTTCGCTATTAACAAATTTTGTACATCATACCGTGCATCATATTCTGTCATTATAGTTATATTCTACCTTGCAATACGGAGCCTCCATATTTACATATATACCTATATACATACTATTTGACAACCTACAGAAGTATTAAGTGCACTGCACATGTTCCCTCACTATATAGTAGAATCATACATTTCAGCAGATTCCCCTATGCCTTCCGATAATCTGACTCTAATCCGTTGCTGATAATTTTATGTCGTAATTTTTATTTTTTATATATAGATTATATAAATATTTTAGCATAATTCCTCAAACCAATCGATTCCGATAATCAGGTAAGTAAGTACCACTGTCAATCGGCACCGACTATTCTACACGCGCATGGTACGGCTGTAGGGTAACGGAACCGTCGAAGTTAATCGTTTTCATCGTCACCACTGTTACTTGCTGGATCAATTCGGTACGGCGGACGCTCACGCTGCCTCATGGCTCCTCCATTTCCTCGTTTTCATCTTCGTTTTTACGCCGTCGCTGCTGCCGGCGACGATGCTGTCAGCGTATTTCTGTCTGTTTTTCTCTCATTTCTATTTTTGTTGACCTTTTACTTCCGTTTATTTTCCCATTCAATGTTATTGTTGTCGTCGTCGTCGTCCTGGTTATACCTTACTAATACCTTTCGCGCACACGAAGGGGGATGGGATGACAGCTTTCTGCGTCGTCCGCCAGCTTTTGACCGGATGTGTTTCACAAAAGCAATTAATTTATCGGCATTTGGACAAATGAGTTTATCGGCTCCATACGGTGTCTGCTATCAACTCCCTACTGCTATGAAGATACTACCAAGTGTCTCGTTGTGTTCAGTTGTTCCAATTCACGCCCGCAGCCTATAGTCGTCATGATCTATCGAATCGCCTGGTATCATGTAGCTCTGATAGTGGCCACCGGAGCGGCTTGATGTCTACGGCGGCCGATCTTTTTTGGCGCTTTTTTGTACTTTGCTCCATGCCTTCTTCCGCGTAGTAATTATTCGACCCCAGACGCATCAGAAGTATTATATTTCCCGTACCTATATTACCAACGCCACTGCCAGCGTCTGGTCGCCACCTAACGACGACTCATTTATAACATATGGATCCTTATGTAACGGGTACTATCTATCTGAAACAGTCAATTGGGAAAAAGCTGACAGTCGGCGCTACAGGCGTTTAAGCGCTAGTGAAGTCGCGACCGCTCAGCAAGAACAAAGCATCATCCAATGTACCGATGCCACCTGGCAAACTTAATCCTTTCTTGTTATTAGTTGATCAACAAACAGATGCCCGCGTTCTGCACCAGTGTTATTCAGTTTTTACGAATATGAGAGGGGGGTATAAAAGCGTAATAATACTGGCAGTTTGTTTTTTGACGATGGTCAAAATGAATCACGATAGGCACTGTTAACTATATTCGTCTCTCGTTACTGCCGCCCAGTTGGCCGCAAATAAAGCACGCAAGTCAACGTCATACTATACTAATTAAAATGGCCATCAATTCAGCCAGCACGGCGAAGACAGCAGCTAGGATGTGGCTAGGGAAAGCTGCCAGAACCACAATGAATGAGAACAGCTTAGTTGGATCTATCTACTTTAGTGGAAGTTGAACGTTCATCTTCATATGTGCCAAAATGGCGTGAGCAACTCTCGACGAAGTAAGTGCATCGAGGCGCATGCGAGACGTTGCATTTAGCATAGTAAGAGATATATGTGCATATACCTATTTGGCGCACAAATACACAGCCAACAAATGTATAGAATATTTTTATCTTTCTGCACGCACGTGCGTCCTCGTGCTCGTGTATGCGTATGTAATTGGATTATTAACTTAATAGTGAACGGACAAAATGAAACGTAGGCGTGATCTGGCGGCCGCCAAATCTATATAACAATCCACGTCAAATTTCTTTCCTAAAAAGAACACTAATCATCATGCTGATAATGCTGGCAGAGGTAAGCAGTAACGATGGAGCTAGATTCGTGCAAACCCCCGCAGATCACGGAAATAAACATAATTATATAATTGAATACACTTTTATTGCCGTTGGCTACTGTTTTCCCTGTCAAGTTTATTCGCATTACGAAATCAATACATGAGTAAGTAGGTAGGACTGTGATTACAAGCGCTTCTCATCATTTTCTATCGCTTTTGTCCGTGATGTCTGTCAATACTGTCCTTCTGTACCCTCATGAGCAAACGCTTTGGTGACTTAGAATATATACTAAGAGGTAACTTAAGTAACGGTCGTACAGTTACACTTTATTTGGCCGTTACGGATTGCATGTATCGTTCGATTCTTTTGGGGCAAAAAATTAGGGCAAAAAAATTAGCCCTAATTATATATGTGATCGATTAGATGAAACGAACTACGAGTGGCCAGCCTTCACGCGCGCTTCACTCGGATAGTTGATGCAGCTGTTGTATAGCTTAATCAGCAGCGATCCAGACAGCCGGTCAAACAGTTTTAAGAGCTAGAATATTTTTTACTGAAGGAAGTTCAATTCATCCTTATATATTGCACAGTTCAGTGAAACAGGGATTCTTCCCCATGGCATTGTTGTCGATTTGGGTTTGTTATTTTTGCATAAGCATTATTGGGCTATTTATGGGCTTTAGTCAACACTGCCGAACGAACAAGTCATGGTTGGCCGAACTTAGCATCAGTGGCAAAGCCAGTCGAAGGTCACAAACACGACTGGGTTTTGATCCGTTGTGACGCGGCGTCTTGAAATCGAAGAAAACCGCTAAGCGATATGTCCCCGCGGCCATGATAGATCACCAAATAGATTATCCGCCAGTTGGTCCAACAACAGTAAGTTGCTAAAAGCCCATAAAAGCCCACTAATAGCCCACAGCCAGCAAACAGAGATCTCAGCTGGTTTCGCTACGGTGACCCCGGTGATAGCCAGCGAATCGAGTGTTATTCAACGCTGTACAATTCAATAAACAACACGGAACTGCTATTTACGTACGTACGTACGTACGCTTATGATTTTTTGTAACTTTCGCGATCTGGTCACCGCAAACATCACGGTCAGCAGTTTTGGCTGTTACTACGGCGCCTGGCAACGGTGTTTTTTTCGTCGCCCGACTATTTTTTTTATCATTATTGATCTCTGTCGATTGGGCGAACAGTCTTGCATTGGGCCGTTGCAGCGGACGGAAAGAGCAGCGAACGAACGCTATATGCTGTATTTGGTCTGGTCGAGTTGTTTGGGTAGCTGGGTGTCCCCACTGGTCGTTTGAGTGATGGCAAAAGCGGTGTTATTAGAAGCTCTGCGAGGCTGCAGCTTTTGGAAAAGTTTCACTGCTTCTACTGGCTATAGCTGAAAAAGTAAACGAAACAGGTAACAGCTTGTTATCGTAGCGGTCGTTTTTTCTGTAGTCCAACATCTGGGCGTTGGTTGTGGGCCGTAGACGACGATATAAAAGCCTGTGGAATTATTCATTTGGTCTATTCGTATGATAGATTGCAGGTCCGTCTTTTTACTTTGATTGTTGACATATGCACAAGTTTTACTATTTACAACCACGTGCTTCAGGCGGCCCAAATCTCGGCAGCCATCATGAATTTACGAAGACGTCACTGAATAAACCAGCTTATTTTACAAATGCCTTTGTTATTGAATATTTCTATTCGTACTAAGTTTACTAAAGATGCTGTACGTGTTTTTGCTATATGGTTAATGATGCTATTGTTGCAGTTACCAGTTTTGTGATGCCCAGGTATCGATTAATTATAACTGCAGTAATCACGACACAATTGTATATACTATGGCTGTTGCCTCTGGCTGAGGATGAGGTCAATTTTTGATTGCGGTGACTAATGGCTGTCGATTAGAATCGGCAGGAAAGACCAATCTCCGTAACTTTAAAGTTACGACACGTTCTGCGAAAGCACCCCCTAGTGCTATCCTACCGTCAGTGTTTACCAAATGTATGTAAAAATATTTGCGAGTTAATTGTATAAGCGATGTAGACCACAGATCCGAACAGCAGCGATCATTCATCGAATGACTAACTTAAAGGCCACGTCTTATTTTCATGTGTACCTTAAATAGGCCATCATCTCATCACAATCATTACCACTATCAACAAGGAAAATTGTTGTAAATGTAACCGAAAAACTGGTCACTAGAGGCGTGCGTTTAAGTTAGGTCTGTCAGCTGAGCTAATCTACTAAGTAATACACACGAGTCAAAATTGCCTCGATATTTAAGCTCTGATTGACATGAGCAACCGTAGATTATATGTCTTCTGCTTTTTTCCCACGAAACAGAATCAGGTACGCAGCCACTTAAAGCTGCTGTAGAAGCCTTCGACCGCTTATACAATAGTATAATAGGGCCGATAATTATGAACTAATTATTATATTTACTTTATTAGTTCCTCTTGTATTATACGATTTGCTTCCACTGATTGATGCTATTAATTATGAGGCATAGGTAAAGTTTGATTTCGAGCGACTTCGTGATTTTTCTCAGTAGTCCCATGGGTCCCTGAGAGACCCATGGATGTTCTGTGCAATTTCTCCATCTTGTTCGCATCTTTAAGAGGCTCAAATGATCCGTTGACTTGAAGAGACAAATTTGAAAGCACAGACATATAGGCACAAACATAGCCAGACTCAAACACATACAAATAGGCATATATGCATACCAACTAATGATATATAATAGATTCTACTTTTGATCACGATGGCCGAGCTTTAATCGTGATGACATCTTCAGCTGTAGCGGCTTCATCGGCAGCTTATGGCTATCACCAATTACTATGCTTTTACCGAATCATACGGCCGAAAACTGCGCAAAGCGCCTCTCAATATAAAGCGGGGCGGCCGCCGTTGTTTTGGCCTCGGGCTTCCCAGACCCAGTAAGGATAGCAGAAATAAGTTAGGGGCGATGTTCCGGAATCAAGTATGATGGTGACAATGATCTAATTATCGACAGAATTAACTTGCGACAGAATTGAGACAGGAACAAAAACTTACAAAACGTTAGCCGCTCAATGGTAGCGTTCAACCAACTGCAGTAATAGCTAATGCTGAATTGACTGTTGTTGACAACTATAAGAGAACATAGAACCGTTAGCGAACGATCGACTACGGGATGATTGATGGCTCGTTAGCAGGCCGAATCGCAAGCCGACCTCAACATAGTACATATTCTCAAACTTTCAGCTCCCAGCCCGGTTCCGCTAATTGTACAGACGAGTAGCAGCTGATCGGGTTCCAAGCTACAGCGGCGAACGAAGATCAGGATAGTTCGTTCCGAGCACTTAGGATTTATTTAGTTTGGGCTGGCTTGTTGTCAATGTGTTGTAGACGATTTTCGCTGCATTTTCGGTATGTCCAGCTGTGACTCTGAAATGTCTGTTGTCAGACTACTCTATAACATTTGAAGTAAGACGGCATCATCTGTCAATGCCTTCGTGACGTAACAACATCATTAGAGACACCAGCTCAACAAGCACGACTCGATATTAATCAGCATCGCCGAAAGCGAATAATTTACAGTGACGAGGAGCTACATTGCCGTGAACTAGCCAGTCAAGCGGGCGAACGCTCAGTCGTGTTTACGACCCCCCCCCCCCCCCCCTCCCCTGCTCCCCCAAGTGTCAACACCAACAACGTTTACGTCAACGGGGCCATGGATTGCTGAGGCGAACGACGCCATTAGTCAGCCGAGCTGCGACAGTAGGTAGGCACGCAGGCAGTCAGGCAGAGGCCTACTGTTAAATGAAAGATTTGGACCCGTAAAAACACAGCCACAAAGAGAATGCTGCCGCAAAAACCGCCCTCGCTATAGCTACTATAACATATATAACTTGTCCTATTACCGCTACGACTAGTAACACTATTACTACTTCCAATGATGATAACGCTCATAATCATTTTATAAATAAACAACATGTCTTATATATTCATATATGTAATACCCATCCTATGCGCAATGACTAGCATTTGTTTCGAATTATGTAATTTTTTTTTCCAATTTTTTATTTGTCGTCTTTCGCCACTTTAGCGGTTAGCGTTTCGCCTTTGTTTAAATCAAGCCAAACATTTGAACAGCAGCGAGGCGGGTATTTGACGTTGGAGGCCGTCACACTTGCGTAGGCTATAAGGATAGACATATGTGAATTTTCTACGATGGCTGCGTGGCACATTAAGGGACGGATCGGGGTGGTAGAATCTCGTCGTTTTCAGAACCATACTATATGCATCCATACTATAGATGTAAATATATTAGAACGATGAATCAATGCCGATCATTATTTGTGTGTGACGGATCTTTTTTAACACCTCTTTGCCGTGCGTGCTCACGGGTGAAATGGGCAAGGCATAAAAGTACCAATTGTTGTTGTCAATGTTGCGTGTGCTTTGAACTGACGCGTTTTTGTAATTACTACTGAAGACGTATAATTAACTTTTTTTTTTTTTCAGCAAATTATTAGAGACCCAATAGGGAATATTGGTTGATGGTGAGAGTATGACTGTAATAGTGTTGACCAACAGACGCATTTGTTACGTTTAAACGAATTGTGTAAATATCAATGGAAGGTGCTAGTTACGGCTAGTGCGTTTTAAAAGCAATGGCCAGATCCTGGCATATATGTACGTTGGTTAATTCTTTTGTTTGCTGTCAGTGATTAGTAAGAAGGAATGGCTGTTTCTGTAACTGATTTTATTATAGTTCTGTTAGTTCAAAACACTGTTATCGATTTAACCTCGAAGGTACATAAACTAAGAGCCATTTTTCGTATGTTTCCTATACACCTATACACTATAAGTTTAGACACCCTTAAAAGCATATAAAAGGAATCAGCATATCAGTTGCTTGGGATAGATCACGGTCAGATCTCTTGATTTCCTTGCATTTCAGGAAAAAAGTATAGGCCAGTAAACAGCCAGCGACGAATAATCGCCTCACCCTCAATCGCTCGCGCCTCCTACTTCACTCGGGCGTTTTACAGTAGGATGCCGGTTAGGCCATCGTCACATGTGAGGTTGCCGTTATTCAGAGGCTGTCTGCTTATTTCGATAACAGAACCGTACCTCGATGGCCAATTAAAACGATCTCGCGGATAGGGCGCTATTTACCGCGTTAAGTTTAGTTGGGGTTAAGAATTGTCAAATTTCTTCCACTCTCTCTCCCTCTCTCTTTAAGCCATGCGTTATTAACGGCCGAGTCACGCAGAGTAAACTGTTGCAGCTTCGTTGGCGCTTCGTTGATGGCAAGAAACCGATGCCGGAACGTGAGGTAAGGCGCCCCAGTTGGAGAATCTATTGTTAAAGTAAACACAGCCACTGTCCTTGTGCTGGCCAGTTGGTGTTCATAAAGCAGCTACGGCTGGCTGTACGGACCGACGTGAGGGCCTGATGAGTCGATATTTAGGGTTACACAACTAAGGTTTCAAATGATAAAACGAAGACAATAACCAACGAACGAGAGACCGATTGATCAACTGGCGGGAACGGTGCAAAATCGAAGTTCATAGAAACAAAGAGCAGTCCGAGTATCTACAAGCGTTGGTAATTCATTAATGATGTACATCTCGTTGGACAGGGAATCATTTGGAAGTCGGTTGTCGTCGATTAATCGCTTATGATTTTTACGCCCATTTACGTCACAAAAATGTATAGTGCTTGCTTTACTATTGTTGTTGCTGTGCTTGTTCCTGTAATTTTGTGGAAGCGGCCTATTAATGATAACAATTATAAACTCATTTGTTGAAGGTCAGCGGCAGATCTATTCACAAAGGCAAAAACGGCATTAACCCTAGCCCACAGTCGCAAAAGCCCCGCGGGCAACTGTTTAAATTTTCTCTTTTTCATATGCTTAATCACTTTGCGTTTTGCCAGCTTGTCTCGTTTGGTCGTCCTTGCCTCGAGATCTTCCCCGTTCTTTTACATGCCCCTTTTTATAATATAATAATTATTATAATTATTTGTAAACTTTCTTCAGTTACGGCTAAGCTGTATCCCCGTCGTCTTCTTCATGCGGTTGTTAGCTACTGTGCTTCGCTCGCATCGGCAGCAAAATAGGCAAACAACCCAAGTGTCAATTATTAGTTTGTCCTGACAATCCATCTGCACTTGGTTTTCTCTTCTCTTTGTGCATCGACATCGGCGACATTATCACTTCTGTCATTTTCCATAATGATTTGTCCAAAATTCAGTTTAGCTTCGCCTAAAAGTCTTCAGTTCCAAATTCTTCTCTAGCCTTCTTCGCTGCCCCCCATTTACTCGCCACACCATCCATCTAACTACCCCTCCCTCCCTCGCTCCCCACACACGACGCCGGGCACGCACGTATACCATGTACCGAGTCAATGCCATGATCGCTCTTATACAGTAATAACTGATGTTGATTCTCGTCAGCGACGTCGTATGACGCAATCAGCTCAACTGAGCGAATGCCGTGTCGCAGAGCTTTGATGGTCCAACAAAAATTCTAGTCACAAAGAAGCTTAAGCAAAAATCGCACAGCGCGCCTTCCTGTCAACGTATAGAAGGAAGGAGGTAAGGGTTTCCTTTGCGTCGCCGCCTTTGCTGCGGATGACCCAGCCGTAGGCACCGGTCTCGCCATAACGACGAAAAGAAGTATATTGCGTCATGGTGGTTAATCGATGCTGTTACCGATGGTCGTAACAGCTACTTACTAGAATCTTACTCTGTACCGTTGTGCAGGATACAGCGTATCTCGTCAAGACAACAAGCAGGACCTAGTATAGCTTCGTCTTTTTCGACGCAAAAAAAATGTCGCCGTTCTTGACCGTTGCTGTACCATCTTTGCAATATATATATATACGTATATACAGTGTCGAACAGACTGGCACAGCCCGAAGGCGATCGATCCTGTGTGTATGCTATTAGAACTATTCAGTATGGGGCTTGGACGTGTGCGGTGTCACCTAATGCATCATCGCAAATCACATGTGAATCGCTTTGGCTATCGCACGGAAGCTGGCATTGAACAACTGTTGGAAAAGTATGAGGAACGTAATGGTCATAGGCGTCACAGATCGCTATCACGGTAGCGATGACAACAATGACAACGCAAGCACGCTGCGGCAAAAACTACCATTTCGTCAAAATTGGGAGCGGTCATCGTTAATATTTAACATCGTGGGGACGTCGCGTTACTCTTGTAACAACTAGTACGTTTACTAGCAAGCCAGACGGCGACCGACTCAAGATCGAGACTATGGTCAAACGCCAGACGGCATGAAAGTAATACTTAATACAAATATATCCAGTGAATTTTTGTAGCTGACTCGATTATAAGAAATAAATAGCCTCGGAGCAATGCTATATCTTAGTATATATATTAGCACACCGCTTCATTACCATGTTCGTTCAATATATATCACAGTATCCCAGCAGGATTTCAAATGCGTAAACCCTTCCGCTCACCGTCTACACGATGAAGTTTCATTGACTTTCACGTAGACCGTATGCATATGCCCCTATGCCGTGTGTCGCATAAACAGCTTGATGTTCATTACTTTTGGCAGTGTATGTAACGAGACCTTCTTTAGCTGTCGAAGGAGGTCTCTGTAGAGTGTCAGCTATAACTAAGTGGTACCCAGACATGATCTAAAGGGGCTAACCCTGTGCATGATATAAATGACGTAGGCTTGCTCAGGCGCCCTCAGGCGGCGACCAACTACGGTGGGAGACACGATGTGATCCACCTTTGCCCTCTCTGCATCTCATTGCCTCTCCTTCTTAGCTCACTACTCTTTTATTGCGTGTCGCCTTCTTCCCTTTTGCAGAAGCTGCAAGCGTTGATATCTGATTCGCATTGCAAATTACGAGATGTTAGACGGATGTCATAGGCAGCTGAGCCCAGCTGCCGGATCCGACCCGTCACCGCCGACCAGTTAGGCCGGGATGCTACAGTAGCAGCTACGCGTTAGTACATACATTTTGGAACATCCATTCGCGTCCGTTTGATGGTGACTGTTCGTGGAAAATATGAGCAAAAAACGTACTACTAAAACAGCAGCAACCACAATAGCGATTCTGACCGACGACGCAAAACATTGCGAGGACAACCAGTGAGTAGGAACGAAGGCACTAATCGTAAAATCTCGCGCTTCCTCCAGCGTCGCGTCTTTGGCTGTGCCGCAATAAATAGTAACGTTGTGTCCTTTGAACTGCAAATGAGCTACTATATATCTCTAGAAATTTCGCACCATCGATAAGATTTCTTTACGGATGAACGGAAGAAAAACTGCCTCTAACATACTAGACAATGCGAAAAGTTTAGGGGTCGATGGTTCTAATGAGCGGTTGACTAGCGGGCAGATATATTCCGCCTACTTCCATCGTAGCTACTGCGCGTGACAAAAAAAATCGACTACGGTCGAAATAAAACTAACAAAACTCTCTCAATGAATGACAAGCATGTTAGTTATCGCTCTGCTGAATCTACCTACAAGAGGGTTACGCATCTCTGCGGATAGAAACTGGAGCCCGTGATAATCAGCTCATTATTATTACTATTGTTGTTACGTTGTTTTTTTGCCCTTACCTGACCCGCAAGCTGTTTGCACCGAACAGTAGCGGTAGCGCTCTAGTTATTACGCTTGCTGATTATATGGGCTGAAATTCGTGTGTCGCCGATTCCCATGATCCTAACGTTGTCCTGTCGTTGTATGTGCATGTAAAATACCATTAATATCTCTCTAGTATGGATAAGCATGCGTTAGAGATGTGGCGAAAAACAGAACGACGAAAGATACCGGTTAAGGAAAGCCTTAAGCCTCAGTCGTTATTGTCTTGCGGGTGTATACGTACACCACGCAAAACGTAAACTTTAAGTATTTACATTTTCCTTTACTTCATAAACATCGAACCTCGCATTGGTCTCACTTCTGGGAACATCGTATACTACGACACGCAGAAGTCAGCGTCCCTGGTTGGCTTCACCACAGGCTTCAGTTTAAAATCAACCTCTGTGAAAAAAGTTCAAACACCTAACCCAAACCCACTATATCAATTGTTTGCCTATGGATGTTTTTCTTGCACTCCTGGTCATCCCATAGTTTTTGACGGCTTGCGAGCTATTGTATCTCGTAGGTGACACGGAGTCGTGCATGCATACACGTGTACATGAGATGTACTGTATTGTTTGTAGAGTAACAACTTTGATAAGAAACATAGCTTGCAGCTGGCATCCAGTGGTTTAGCTCCAGGTAATAACAAGAACGGGCTTAACAATACGTAATACCGTGTAATTATGAATGTAAATAATTCTGTCATTGAGCATTGTATGATATCCACTACGATACCTTCTACGATAATATTAATACGTAAACTGACTGTACACTTGTGTAGACCACGCGCTAAAGTGTAGCCAGCCAACAACGAACGACTTCCAGCTGGGTCGACACTGACCTGACCTTATAAAACAATAGTTAATGGGGCGACATCACCAAACAGAAAAGGAGGTTAGATCCAGATATAATGGATGTCGTTATACGAGGGAATAACCGACGGTAGTTTTTTCGCTTATCAAAACGTGTTGTCTCACGCAGAAGTAACTGCCTTTGTGCTCATGAAAAATTAATACCATTGTAGATTTACAACTGTATACAGATATTACCGTACATAGAATTTTTGAACACGGCAGGCGACATATTCATTCGGGAAAAAGAACATTTAGAAATCGACGAAATATAGAATCCATCGCCCCAACAAGGACTTAAGCTGATTGTTTGTGAATTTAGAAAGACGTATTTCTGTTGCCCTTGAGCGGCGCCAACCATATCCTAAGGTTAGTAGCTACATCGAGGCCAACCTTATACGCGATTGTATTACTTCGTATATTCGTAATACACTGCGTCTATCTGAACACAGTTCATGGTCGAAACATCGATACAAATCGAGCTAAACACAAATCAGATAGTAAAGCAAAAAGTCGGGTTCGACGCCACTAATTCAATGGTTAATCTTTGTACTATGCGTTACTCAGGGTCTGACACATGGAAAACAGCAAACGACCTTCGCTAAATGTACCTTTTTCAGGAATAAATTCGACTTCTATGTTCTATTTCCAATCGGTGCTCGCTATCAGCCAAACCCCTTTCATTCTTTCCAACGAAAAAGTATATAAATCCCACAGTTATGACATATATGGTGGCATTATTGCTAGATACAGAAAGAAACCCGAGAAAGAAACCCTCGCATTTCCCTATCTTTTGTCGTCATCTTTCGAAAGATGACTGCATTGCAGAAGGAGCTGCTTTCGTCGACATCACTCGAACGAGAAAACTGTCATAGGTATTTTCCAAACGCGAACACTACGGCCCGTCCCTGCCTATGGGGGCATGCAGGTAAGACAGTTAGCCAACTCATTCCAGTCTTTCTATCGCTTCGTTGATCACCATATGCCAAGCATTCACTCATCGTCGTGCTGATAACGGTACGGACCGCCGCTGTCCGGCCCTTGCTAATGGGAAGGGCTTGCAACAGTCACTGGCTACGACAGCAACAAAATTAAAATAAACAAAAAAAGAGCGAAGGTGGCAATGGCGGCGCAGAAAAGCCGACGAGGTGCAGCAGCATTGTTCGCCGTACTCGTTGTAACTGTGACAGAGGTACCTGCGATGTTGTTGTAATGCAAATGGTGTTCATGGTCGTGGGGTAGCAATCGCAAAGAGACGGACTTTCGAAAAGCCCCACCGACGCCTCTGCGGCCCCGTTGATTGTGAGCCACTTACCTCCGAAGAAAATGTACCCCGTGGTTGCTGTTGACAAAGGCATGGGCATACAGCACAGGACAGCATGGCATAGCAATGTCGAGTGTTGATAATGCTAAAGGCATAGCAATAATACAGCCGTGTCAACCTAACTACAAGCTTTGTCCTATTTACTCAGCTGCAATGGCCCTGCAGTGACGTCATAGTAAGACACCTTCAAATACGATGGACTCTGCAACGACATAGCCGACAACATAGCTTGACTGCGTCGTGAACAACAAATAAGCAACAAGAGCAACTAAGATCATTGTCTAATCGGCAAGCTGTTGCCATCGCAAACGATGAGGATCCCTGTAAGACGTTTGTCTGCCTTTAACATAGCCAATATATTAGGCCATTTTATCCGATAGGCGCAGTTGGGCGTTCGCAGTAATGAAGGAGCGGCCGTTTATTTCTGAAAATGCCGCCGCACTTTTTTGAGCGCTCACTGTCGCCAGTTTTGCGTCTGTCTGAAAAAGCGTAATGTTCCGACCGCGCAACAAAGTGTCAGCTCCAG
This sequence comes from Varroa jacobsoni, assembly GCF_002532875.2. Taxonomy (NCBI): domain Eukaryota; kingdom Metazoa; phylum Arthropoda; class Arachnida; order Mesostigmata; family Varroidae; genus Varroa; species Varroa jacobsoni. The sequence goes on from NW_019214293.1 coordinate 119,060, forward strand.
AGCAGAGGAATTTGTCCTGCTCACATCTATATCATTCCCAGTGCAATCAGATCCATGGCAATCTTCCGCCTCGACTGACTATGTCCTTTAGCAATTAGCCGCCGCTGCTGCTGCTACTGTTATTTTTGGTAAACTACACCTCTTCTAATCTCTTCTGATGTGGCTGACTTAATTACTGACGTATTCACACGTAAACCATATTCCACCAATGGTAAGTTTGTATGAAAAAGTTCTTCTTTGGGTCATTCAAGATGAACCGATCACTAATAGACAAAAATTCGCGTAACTTGAATGGCAATCGCAACGACAGCTGAAGCCAGCAACAACTACTTATGGGACACAGCTAAATATATATAACGGTGCGTGCTGAAAGCATTTCTGGTCCCTACTTTGACAAGTATGTATCCCTGAAATATATTGATCCCGGAGGGAAACAATAAGCCAACGCTGAAGTGAAGCGTAATGGTGTTTCAGGAAACGAAAGTTTGGAACGGGTCGAGAAATTGCCGGTAGCGTCGACACTACACACTTTTAACAACCACTACTGCAGTCCGTAGTTGTGTTAACCTATACGATCTCCTAGGCATATAGAGACACGTTTCTTTCTAATATATTCAAATGACACACACGTGTACCAGTGAATATAACAACAACAGCAACAACAAAAAAGAAATAATCATCCTTTTCCTGTAGGGGGCGGCAACGCCCGCCCTCCTATCACTACTATTAGGCCAATGAGGAGGTCTCTGGGGCCATGTTCGTAAGTGTTGCAGACCTTCGCAGACTGTCCTGTCTGTTTTCATGTCGTTCGCCTATCTGTCCGGTCCGGCTACAGGCTTCATCTGTAGACATTTCACCCCCGTGAGTACATACAACTGTATGGTACAGCTTACATTTAGACAAACAACTCAAGTTATCGCAACGAGTTAATACTGACAATTGTTAGCTCATGGAAGTGTAGCGTAAAGGATAAGGCTACCACACAATAATTGAGACGATCTCTCTCCGAAAGGGATCTGAGTGCTTAGACTATGAATTTGACTTTAATCGGCTTAATCATTGGTGTTAGCTTCTTCTACCTATGGTATATAAACATCTGTTAATAACAGAAATAATATTTGTTTAGTTATGCACCTTTTTGTATTTGTACGAAGGTTCCCAATATATATGCAGGACATTTGAGACTACAGAATAGAATTATGCTAGATTTTTTATAATTTGCTTTCTCCTAAACGGACAGTCTAAATATATAAGTATTTTTGTAATCCAATCATGCTTTCAAAACCTTTTATAGCCGTTGTACATAAGAGCATTTTCCTACGAAATGTAACATTTGACTGCAACAGTTGTCTGCGGTTCACCGCACATCCGTAACCGTAATAGGTCCGAGTACTCGACCTTGTCGCAGACATTTTATCATCCGTCTACAGACATTTGTGCAGATTGACAAACAGCAAGCATGAAGCTGGCTTTATTGGCAGGAACGCGTCTCAACGATCAATGGGCGACAGCAATCCTCCTTCGTTGCTGACCTCGCCACGAAAATCCGTCTGCTTGATACAAAATTCAGCGTCGTCAAACTAGTCATTACGTACGCTGTCACTATCACCGCGTGACGCACGTTTTCGCGTTTAGTTTTTACAAGTCGTAGTAATCGGGCCCTGCTGTCGCTCACGGCTTTCTCGCTTGTAAGCTTTCCCTTTTTATTCAAAATTTCCAGCCCCACACCGCCACTGGTGCCAGCCACAAATCATCATCATAATCATCACCATCAATCAATCAACATCCTAGTCGTCGTAACAGTCATGATCACAGTCATCATTATCATTGTGTGCCGCGATCGTCTGCTTTTGTTCAATGCCTTTCCCTTTTTTTTTGTCAAAATAGCGGTTTACATTACACGATGCGCGGAAGACTGAAAAACCATCACTGTCATCCATGCACGTACGACGCCCCAGTAAAAATATGTGGTTCTTTCGCCTTCTGTCAGCCCTTCTTTGCTATTACTTTTATAAGTATCGATGCCAACCAAATAACGTGTATCGAGCTATGGTTACTGAACTGCTACAATTTCTCACCTGTTACGGACAGCTGCCCTGGTGCGTACCTTGAATGAGGGAGTGAATCTCCAGTGCAAGCTGGTAAATGCATAGCTGATAAGCTGAGTGATAATCTGATAAATTGCGGTTGCGTATATTTCATATGGTGTCATCTGTTGGTAAGCAGTAACAGCAAACCTGTCTACCTGTCACTCAGTGCCCATCGGCAGATACTGCAACTGTTGCCCATACAAAGCGTGTAGTGACGATGATTATAAATGAATATGGCAGTAGAAATGAATTCTAGGTCACGTAATGGTCGAAACGAACTGGGTTAAAACCGTGTGTTGATGCGCCGAAGTTGACTTGCAATGGAGACCTGTGTTTACACGAGTTACCCCAAGATGGCGCTATAGTATACTTTTCCTTATTATTACTTATTTTTATAGCAAATATCCATGCAGGAGTTGATACGCGACATATCGTGGGATAGCCAGAGCCATATTAACATTAATGATTGGTTGCGTTGTTATTGCGCTCGCTTTTAGGACATAAACCAGTCTAGCATCTGGAACGACTTTAAGGAGAAAGGTTACGAGTACGAGGTATTCGAACATCCAAATGTCATTGTGTTAAGTCGGTTTATCTTCGGATTTCGTTGGTGGGACAGGATAACACGATAGGAATGACTTCAGTATGGTTACTTTTCATAGTTCCACGAACTACCAGGGTCGTTTGGTGGTAAGCGGTTATATATATATATGTATAATACTTATATATGTATATATATAAGTTGACGTTACTGTCATTTACGATAGCAATATTAGTGCATTTTTTGGCAAATTCGCCTATTTTCCTGTAGCAATGACAACCTGACTAAAATAACCGCCGTCGAAAGCCCTCATCGCCATTATTTCCATCATTGTCGTCAACAACAGCAACAACAACGTTGCCACGACATCGAACACGATAGGAACAATTGTTTCGTGGCCATCCACTGCATGATACCGTTATTTCATCAGCTTCAGCGTCTTCACTGTTATCATTACTCTCTTCGAATCCTTGTTGTTATTGTTGGGTTCTGCTGCCCACTTTTTCCGCCTGTTTTCTATTTAAAAAATATTTCTTCTTTTTCCTAGTGTTTTTCATCCTTTCGTGTGCCATTATTGGTTTCGCTTATGGCAGCTCGCCCCAGCCCAGTTGTCATCGGGAGCGCTCGGGTATCTTTGAGCAAAGCTGGGCAGCGACAGACATTACCTAAAGATTTAATAGGTTTCGTCGAATGGTTCTTCATCGTACAATGCATAAAAGAATTGTTGCTCGAAAGTTTCAGTATGCTAATATCTGAAAAATTGTCGCCCGATTAAACCTACCATTAGATTGGGTAACAATGAAATGATTTGGTGGCTAAGCAATCGCCAAAGAAATGTTAGGCCATAATATAAAAAGTGAATATGTGGTCAAGTAGTATTCACTCTGTATGGTCGGTTCGTTACGATTGGTGGTTATTGTTAGTTAAGGTAGATCCGCTGTGTTGGGTCTCAGATTTGCCCCATTACCTCGCCCACTTGCTCTAATTTTAATGGCGCTCTTCTCCCTTTAAAAAAAAAGAGGAATGTCCACGGTGTGCCAACAAAACAGACAGGTAGAAGGAGAAGGGTCAAGGTAGTGTCAACATTTACTATACCAGCTGTCCGATTTGTGTCACCGCTTTGCGGCTTACGTACTTACACTGGTCTAATTATCGTTATCTACAGCCTCCGTGCTAGTTACTACTACGACGAGCACTGTGTGTAGTTTTAGTAATCCGTACGAGAGAAAGATACCCCAAAAAGTTAACTAGAAGATACAATTGAAGTACATGTACTCATTTAACTGCCCCCCAAACTTGCAGATGTTTTACGACCGTAGACAATACCTGCGTTCTTAATGCGGTGTGAAAAACAGCTATGTTTACGGATTAAACGATATACACTGAGCGCCAGGTGAACGGGAAAGTTGTATAGCCTGGGCAATCCCCTCTTCAAATTTTCCCACGATTGGTATCAGTAACGCAACACTGATTCCTATCATGGCAAACAGCCAATGACAAACAGACGAGTTAAGTACAGATGACTAAACAAATTGACGTTGTAACTGATTTGAAAACCGGCGGTGATAACAAAGCTTAGCATATATTGTACATAGTATCGTATCTGGGTGTAAATTCTCCAGAACCTTCTCTATCTATCCTTGGTCAGTGAATGCGCGACGGGGTATTTGTATGGAAGATATATAGTAGCTACAATCCGCTGGATGCTGCAAAAGAATTATGAAGAAGATGTTCAGTGTTACTACGTTTGACCGTAACAGAAGTGCAGCTTAAAGGTACGGATGCTATTCGCTAGCAAGTCAGTTACTGTAAGTTCGAATAATACCAGCCATTTAATATATAATACTTAGGCATATACGTTTTGCTCTGTTTGTGTGAATGTAGCAAATTAATACTTTGCATAATCAAAATATATTCCGAAGCTGTCTGCTTTAGGCCCGCTATTGTGGCACATGTAGCGTATAGCAGGTAGCGCCACTAACGATAATATCAGCTGAGGCCTGCTAACGGGATAAGCGAAGGCTTTATTAATGAGACCTTCAGGTAGCCATCAATATTCAATCGTAGTGCAGCCAACAACAACTTACGCAGCGGTTGTTATTCAGAGTTTTCTTTCACGGTCACCCAGATCAGACCGATTGTTATCCCACATGCTGAAGATACTACTGTTTTCGGTTTGTTCGTCACAGTTCTCTCGGCGACGAAAACGCTAGCGCCTTCCACCGTTCAGAATTGTTTTCTGTTGCGTCTGAAATTTCTATGCCGCGCTTATTCTCCTATAGCGATGCCCGCTTGATTCCATCCAACTTGCCACCATTCGGTGTTTCAAAGACCATCAACGAGCCAGCGGCACGAACGATAAGTGCATTCGAAATTCTATCTTCCATCATTGCGACTGATAGTTCCAACTTGCAAAGCGCGATTATACCAAATACTTTATTGAGTAGCAGAACAAGATAGAAATGCCTGAGATAGTTTCACTACAGGCAGCAACGCTCGGGGACCTCCGTCCTTTCGGTCTTCAGCCCTGCAAACATAAAAAAATTACGTAAAAATCCAACACACAGTCGTGTATATTATCTGCTAGTACCCGGTCTTTATTCCTTCTCCTATTCTCATAGGCGTCTCACTCGAGAGCTGCTTCGGCACCAGCTCGACAGAATCCCAAAAGGTAATAGTAATAATATTAATAGCCATCTAAGGGTTTGACTCGAAATATAGATTTACACAAATCGATATCATGGCCGTATCGCTGTGTGGCTATGGTCAGTGATTGATTTTCTGTTGTTTTTACCAACTCAATTCCCGAAATCAGTTTCGTTCGCTGATATCATTCTTTGCTCTGGCAGCAGCAACTGCAGGCCTTCTTCGTATCCGCGGTCTCTTCGGAGACGGGCCGCTTCCATCCGCCGCGTTTTGGCTGGATGGCGGTTGTTTTCACCGTTGTCGTAGCGGCGACGTACGTGGCCGCCACTGTTGACCACCGCTGGCGATTGGAATCAGTCGAATGAAACCGTGTGGCTCATGCACCGACCGTCAGATAGCATCGTCCTTTTTCAACAGCGGTTCGACGCTGAACGTAGGACGAACTGTTGTTGAAGGTCGAATTCCAGAATAGGCGTACAAAGCTTTCCGGTTTCACTACAGATTTCGTACCTATATAAGCGCATTTGTACATTGATCACATAAGGTTGATTAAGTGTTACATCACCAAGATCTCTCCGTCAACACCAGACTGTTCTTATAATCTCCTTTTTTTTTCTGTGGAAATTTCGGCATGCATTGGCGCCTAATGTGATTTATGTATCTATATATTTCCATTACATTTACGAACAAGCCTCGTTGAGCAATTTTCTTTAGCCATCGCTTGTGCCTAAATGAAGCCATTGAGGTAGGTACTTTCAAGGTAACGTGTATGATGCAAATGAAGGGGCCGAAATTTTTGTTGCTACATACTTGTTAGTTCTATTGTCGTTTGAGCTTCGTGTTCAATATCTATGCGTTATAGGTAGCATTCCAGTTGCCAGATGTTTACCTTAACACGGTGGTATCATGAAATAAAGTTCAAGTCCGAGCCAGTACTGCCATAGATTTTCTACTTTTGCAACGTTTTATATAATAACAGAGCACTTTTTCTATCTTTAGCAACAGGTGGTTCTATTTGAAATGATCACATTAAAAAAGGAAAATAAAGTTTTCGGAGTTACACTTCTAATCGGTCAATTTGAGTCACCGAGTTCTCATTTTAGTGGTACTGACAGTCCACTATTTAAATGATGACAATTAATGATGCGTATCATTAATTATAGTTATTTGAATTCATGCATATTACGATGTCGCGTTTGGCCCTTTTTTTTTTTTTTTTGAGGGAACAAGCAGTGGACCGTGCGTTTGTCTCCTTTATTGTATCATTATGGTGGCATCAATAAATAGTAACCGCACAAGCCATTACCGAAATTCTAATGCGATATCAACAAAGCAGAGGAAGCTGATGAATAAAACGCGTCTGGTTTAATATCCTATTCTGGAGACACGTCTATCAACGGTGGACTAATGGAGTATGCTGTTTTCTAATAGCGCGCTTCGATAACGACGTAGATGCTGTGCCTTCATCCAACCGATTTACGTTAAGACGAAGAATCGCGCCGTAAGCGGGTGTTCCATGTCTCCCAGCCATCATCAACGAAACACTATATAGATATAGGGGATATTTAACGTTTGTGGTTTTTTCAGCTTTTTTCGATTCTTAGCCCACCTTCGAGATCAATACTAAATAATGACAGGCGCGTTGCGTATTTCAGCAAAATATTTGCCTTATCGAAGGACGTAAAAGCTACCAAACGGACTATGATAAGTACAACGCTCAAGTAACTGTAACAACAATAGACCTTTCCCGTCGTCAGCCGGAATCTGTATCCCTGATCAATAATTTTTAGAACGGCTATTCACATCAAATTCTAGCAAAATTTCGATTGAAACCGTGGCGCGTCAATAGGAGCTTTATCTATATTTGTGCGCATGCTGTTCTATAGTCACCTTCTGTAGCAGGTTTTCCCTTAATTCGTTTCTGCTGTAAGAACATAAGTAATGTAAAGCCCGAAACAGAAAGATTCCATAGCGGTTATAAGAGTTACCGTCTTCAACGGTCGTTTTGCCTAGCTGTTTACATCTCGTCCATATCATCATGAATATTGTTGTTATCACCATTAGAATTACTTGTGTTACAAGCTGCTGCTATCATCATTTCTTGCCGGTTGATTTCAGGGGCTTCGTCTTTCTGAAAGCCTGCCAGTCCCATCCCTATAGTCTTTCATAATTCAAAGAAGACCGCCTGCAGTCACAATGACACCGGGCACATCTAGAAAAATAATTGATTTTTTCGTTTGTTTTTGTCGGTACTGTTTTTGTAAAAAAGAAATCAACAACATCTATTGCGTTGTCTATATTAAACAGCAACGCTCGTTAGTGAATGAGTGAAGTCTCTATGAAGTATAGGAGCAATTGTTAATTATTGTTGAAGCGTCTGTTCTGTACCTTTGAATTCATCCCATTGGCGCGTCGGACACCTCCCTGAACCATCGTCATGAAGTTAATTTCTGCCATCATTGCGATTAGTCAGGCCGAATAACTACTGGGTTTCACGGCAATTATTGTGCACAAGTGCCAAACCACCTGCTCGCCAGCCCGGAACTAGAGGGTTGTCGAACGTAGCGTGACGTGGCAACGAGCGAAGAAGATATTGTTCTTGAGAAAATTCGTCGGCTTCTTGTAAGTTATCAGCGCTTTTAAAGGGTTACAGGATTTACCAAATTAGGCACTGCTCTGGGACGTGAGTTCGCCTTGCGTTAAACTAAAGGAGTTAAACTAAAAGAGCCAATGATATTTTAGCTTTATAATCACGCTGACGGTAGATGAGTGGGAAAGAAGTTGACGTACGAAGGCGATACAAACACGACTTCGTGAAGGAAGACAAACCAATTTTAATGATGTCGTTTTTCCAGCAAAAGTTCCCACTGAACTGCAACGCGTTATTGAAACGGTTTTTTCTCTTGCTTAAATATTTCCAATTTTTTTTCCGAGTCGTACATCTAGTATTCCATGACATAGCTGGCTCTTAGTACAAAACGAAGTTCGTCTATGCCCAAGTTCGAACCTAACCATAACCTATCCCCGTAAGGCTAGCAAAGCAAACACATCACCCACTAACCTAAAATCAAGGCTACCCAACTGTATCAAACTTGCCTAACCATTTTTTGCGAAGTCAGAAGACCCGCGATATTTTGATATAAACGTCCGAAAGTTCTCTGTTCCGGATGATATATATGGACACGTTTTTATCGTTACGGATACAGAGATTTCAATTGAACGTATTAACGGTGCTATCGAAAATCATCTAAATCCTCGAACTCAGTCGTCGGACCTATGCCCAAGTTCTTGTCGGTATGTGAACAGCTTATGAACATAAAGCCTTTATGTGTCCCGTCGCTAACGATCATTCAACGAACTTGCATTTCACCGTTGGTCGAAGCAGTTTCGGCGGTGTTGCTACTTCATATCATATATATCATAGTTGCATGTTTTTGCACAAGACAAAATGGCGCCCCACCACATAGTGCTATATTTATAGTAAATGTCATCTGCTTTTTCATGTTTTTATTAATAATAACAACGATTGCGAACTTCCCTTTTATATCAATAAAAAGTTCTTGCTTTAGCTATCCATAGTTATGGTACCTATTTCCATTAAGCGATATTTGGCCTGTTACAATCACCGCATTACGTCCAGCCATAAAATTGAAATTTTTGATTGTAGTAGCTTTTTTTTATGTTTTTCTTTCATTTTTTTTTTATTGTTTCTCCTTAATCATTACTCACGTTGCTGTTTTGCTTCCCAGGCTAAGCACAAGTGTGTCTATGTTTAAGTCTATTTGAAGCGGGAACTTTTGGGGAATAAAGATCGTCTTTGTTCGTACGCCAATCTGTCACTTGGACTTCCTCTTTTGTTAAAAAAAAAAAAAAAAAAAATAGGAGTTGGATCTCCTGATCGTTATGGCGCTTACTAGAATAGTCCTTTTCGTCCTTTACTTAAATTACTCGGGCTAGCAGGTTAATTGACTTGTAAGTCTAAGGTACAAGCCACAAAACTGTAAACTTTTATAGCTACCAAAGTATCATGTCTCTATACGTGGCGCGCACATGCTTTAGGTATGGTGGTGGAGTCTAGGCAGTAGCGTAATTGGACGGTACTTTCATAATAATTGTGACTCAAGATAGTAATTTTTCGCGATAATCCTAGAAACAAACCACGTTAAGTTATGCTAGCTTAATTACAATACGACTTAGACCCCCAAGCTTTGCGTTAGCCCAGTGCACGGGGTTCGATAGATACAAGAACGTCCACACTTTACAGTACGTATGTCCCAGTTATCCCATGTGGTCAAGACATTTGGTCAGAGCTTACACCAAACGCTGATGTAACAGTAGTTGTTTAGACGTCATTTTACCCATTCTCTGTCTCAGCTGATACTATCAAACTAGCTGACGCCTAAATAGTTTTATATATCTATGTACTCGTTGTCTATGGTTCGGATGTATTTCAAGACAGGTCACCAGTACAGATTAGGGAAGTCGTGTCTGCGGTGTTTTTGCTACTTGAGCGTTAGTAGAGTCATCAACGACTCCGGACTGAATTTATCAAATCCATAATTCTATCTCACAATGGTACTAATTGTGATAAACGAATAGAAATTATCTCTCTACATCAACTTTAGGTCTAATAAATGCATAATGATCATACGAGCTTCGTTCCTATCTCATATATCTCTTTCATAATTTTATTCTTGCGCCCATCTTCACCTCATCTATCCTCTTGATTAGAATTTTTTTTTACCATTACGGCCCCCCCAGTATCCTTGCTTTATAACAGGTCTTTACATTCTTCTTCATATAACGGCAATTCATCGCCTCATCGTTACTGCTACTACTGTGACAGCGGTCACAAAAGATGCGGCATAGGACCACGGCTAGATTTACGTTACTCATCTAGCTACATTCTTACCTCTTTAATATGTAGCTCTATATATACACTATAGATACATACTGTTTAGGGATGTAGGGTTATGAATCCCTACTCTGCGTTGCAGTTTACCGTTGCTGTCGTTAAATAAGAATGGCAACCGAATGAGGACTACCGAATGCGTGAATACCGCCGACTTCTTTTTCCTTCTGCTAAACCTGCTAATGCTGCTTCATGCAAGGGACGGCCTTTACCGTTGTTATTCGCCAGGATAAACGAATTACTTTTTCATGAAACGCTCATCTTCGTAGGCGTCTCATCATAGCAACAGTCAGCAGCAGCAGCAGCAGCAGTACCAGCGGCGGCGGCGGCGGCGGCGGCGGCGGCGGCGGCGACGGCGGCCCTAACATCTGCAGCGCCGCCAAATCCTTAGAAGTAATAGGTGGCATTAGACTAAGGGGTCGTTAAAAGTACAGTCACGTCTGCTGCTCGCCCTGCTTGCAGGGGCATCCATGCAGCTGCGATAGACGAAACAGACGCCTGTTTGGGCGAGGTTTTCGTTGTAACGTTGGCGTAGTTGCGGACATCTAGTCAACTAGACTATCAGCTCTTCTACATATAGTTTGCATACGCTATACCAAAGTTTAATGGTCTGCTAGTGATAACGATGGCGGTCAGAAGAAGCGTCACCAAAGTAACTTTACAAACCATTTATCGATTAACGCAACTACGGTAGAGAGCGCTCCGCTACTGCAGTAAAAGCTGTTGTACCTGTCGTTGCTATTTGCATAAAAGACGGCTTACTTATGACCGAGAACGCTCGTACCAATTCCACTTACAGTAGTAAGCACTACAAAAATTCTAGAGGGAATCTAGGAGAAAGGAATCACACTACTGATGAGTGAACAAAAAAAATTATCTTTGATGTATTTTACCCAGCTGCTATAACTGCCTCGTTCACCCCTAACGAGAGCGTGACTCTAATACAGTATAGACACACAACCATACGATCAACAGACATATAAGCCAAGGTCGTACTAGAATCATTCACTCGTCTTCTCCAACAATCTACTACCTAACTCAAGTGACGAATGACGGGTTGTGTCCACTTGACGTCATTTTAACTCTATGGAGCCACGGTTGTACTTCTTGCCAATTGAACATGACTCGGTGTGTCTGTGTGTGTTTGTACTTGTGTATAGTAAGGGAAGAACTGATAGCTAACGACAAAAAACTGCAGATACATGTCTTATTGGCGAAGATACACTGCTGCGGAGAAGCAAAAAAGGTCATGGACACTTATGGGCTGAATGAACAATCCAGAGGCCTGCATCGGAGGGGTTTAGATCTTTGAAAGCGTGTCAGCCATAGGCCAGCGTATATTCCTTGACGCATTGCATGCGTAACTTTTTCATTTTTATTTGCTACCGTCGTTACCAGTGCTATAGTGCCTCTAATAGTAGCGTCTATAACAGTTTGCGTGTGGTGTATTGGCCTATGTGCGGGGTAACCTCATTCCGAGCATCCTCAGATGGTTGGGTAGAAGGAAGCTGCTACTTGGGAAGTCTATAATACATTGCTAGACAATAATGGGTATGCCATATAACGTACGGTCAATAGCATCTATACATGGGACCGACTGACGAATGACACGTAATCGTTCGCCGTTTAAATATTCAAAGCACAATTCCACCAGTCCGGCGATTGTATTGTTTTCATGATGAACACATTCAGCAAGTAGGTAGAAAGATCGTTTACGGCAGTCTGCCCCTCTAGATACGAGGTGCATAAATGGCTTGAGGAAGCCCCCGATCAGAGTAATGTTACAGCGGAAATTGTTGATCATGACCCTGTTGACTTTCTGGATGCATATAAACAGCTGCTACGCCATCGTTTCTGCCAAAAGCATTGGCTATTTGCAGAGACCTGCTTCAATGACAAGATGCGTAATATAATACGAATCATTTAACCATTGCGTTCGTACTTCGTCTATGGAATTGCCCGTTCAACTGTAATGGTTGTAACAGCAGAACCACAGGAGAGATATGTTTACTTAATTATAGATCCGTTAGCCTGGTCTGGGTTAGGACAGCATAAAGTGAGCATACGCAGATGACAGCCACTGCTTCCATCGATGGCGTTCTACACATACGTACGTCACTGCGAGAATAGTAATTTGCGTCTAGACGAGTTACGTGAGCGTGTCTCGCTACATGATACAACTAGCAAAGCCGATCAATATAGCCTCGATGGTTCGTCTTTCGTAGCTGTTTACAGGTACGCGACTGCTGCCACAAGATCGCGCGGGGTCGAACTACCAGTGACCCGTGACAAACAGGCGACCGACAGGCAATCGAGGACTGACGTGATGCTTGCATACGTCAACTTCATCTACCATTGTCAGAGACAAAATTGTGTATATAAAAACAAACTTATTGTTGTTCTTTTTGTGGTTCGATCGGCGATCAGTCAACTGGTTTATCAGATGACTGTTCGTCGATACTGTTTCACAGGATAAAAAGAGGCCAATTGCGATGTTCCACTACTTATTATTGTCATAGTCTAGTTATATGCGAGAGCTGATGATGCCTTCCTGTCTGGCCAGTATCGCGTGGCTTCTCCGCCTTTTCGAAGCTACACAGAAGGGTACAACACCGTTTTCCTATCCACCAACACTAAATATATATATATATATGCATATGCCTCAACTATAAAATGTATACATATACCTCATATAGGAAATCATGCACGACGATGACCGACCGTCGGCAGCAACTAACGGATGAGTCAGGCAACCCTTAGAAGATAAAGAATAAAGGGATAACATCAGAGAAGCACCAGTGATTGATACCGTACAGTGATTTGATGAGAGCGTATTATCCTAACATAATCAATCCGTTGAAGTCCTCCTATAATAGGAATCTAGTTGTTGTAGTAATGACTTTTGGAAGGATATCAATATGATTCGTGGTTTTCATCGCAGGGCGGAGCACGCTGTAAACGAATACGTTTTTATGATTTGGTTGAATGAATATGTCCCTATATATATAGGTGCCTGAATAATTATTCAGGCACCTATATATAGTGTTTCCGTTTTCCATCCATATGCGCCACTTTGCGGAAAGGAAATTGGTGATACGTCGGGTTGCTTGGCGCCAATTTTGCCAGAGATCGACTCTCGCAACTCTCGTGCTGTTACACGAAATCCTAATGCACGCATGAATAATGTATGTGAGCGTAACGAATGATAACATAAAGTTAATTGTTTCAGGTAATTGCGCTTAGCAAAAAGAAGAACTCGGCTTCTTCCATTGATGTCGTGTCCCAATCCTAACTAACCCGTCGTTATTGGGATATTGCCATCATAACACCATAAAACGTCCACGAAGTGTATACCATGTTTTTTTGTTATGTGGTGTTCACTGGTGGAAAGTTTTTTCTTTCTTTTTTTTTCAGATAACAGATTTAACGCAGAGTTTCGAATTATAGAACAGCTGCAGAACTTCTGTTCCGGGAACACTTGCTAATTACTTCGAACAACAAAGGAACGGAAGGCTTTCCCGCTCTAACAGTCAAAGCTATCTGCCAGTGTACACCGTTGTCGCAATGAATGCCTATGAAGGTGCGCTTAATTGTTGAGCACGTTTGACCGATACCGTCTGATTAAACAGATGTTTCCACCGTACCACATATTCATAGACATGTATTTGCAGTGCTCGCGAACTCAGCGTGAGTCCATCAGCGAGTCAAATGCCTCACGCCAACGTGTCCACGCGAACGTAATTGGCTGCAACGCGATTGCTAATGATCATTTCGCGGTCAACGGAACAAAGCTATTATCTGTTGCAGGATGCTGAGTGCGGTTCATGCAGATCTTCATGCAGTGCCTTATATAAGCCTCTCACGCAGCCGTGCGTATCCTCCAGTGGCTGCCGTTGTGATTACGATGATCATGCGGTTTTATCATGATGATCCTGTAGGCCATTATCTTCCGTAAAAGTAAATGCTTTTCTCGGCTTTTCTTCCCTCTCCCGATGTCTGTTTCATCCTTCCAACAAATCACGCTAGTAATCAACTATACAAACACGGATGTAAAGTATAACGGGGAAAACCAGGCAAATCTGCTAGAATAACAGCACTAAGCTGGAGAGGAAAATGCATATAGCAGGAATAATGAACTTTTCGGTTGCATAAAGCGGTGTTGGCAGACGGATCGAAAGATAGATCACCAACGACACTTTTGGTGGCAACATACCACGAGTTGAACAACAGTAAGCACGGCTACTCCATCATATTTTTCCCGTATAATCAGTGGTAGTAACAACCGCTGCGCATGCGCTTTCGTCTATCACTTCATAGCATTTTTTCTATCGCCAAAATTTCGAAGCTCTATCGCAACTGGCCAGTTCTCTTGTAACGTGTTCCTTCAAGTTGATGTCGGGTGTGGAGTGGATGGACAGTGGACGGGGGATTTCGTACCTCCATATCTTGCTTGGCGCACACAACTAAGAGAAGAAAATCAGTCACTCGATCAACCCGACACAAGTGTACGCAGCAGCAGCAGCAGCAACGGCAACACAAGTTAGAGAGAGCTGTGTATACGAGGTAATGGTCCAGATCAGGACCGGTCCATGGCCGTCCTGCAGCGGCTATTGCTGGCTGAACGCTACCGAACTAGACAATGATAATGAACTGTGGCATTTACACGGTGCAAGAGAGCATGTGGTGGCTGACCACAGGCCGAGAATCGACCCGGAATTACGTTGCTTCAGAATCAGTTATGTTGTTTGTTCACTCGTACTAAAAGATCGTTTACGGGAAACATGCGCCACTCATGCTGGCGCGAACGTTACCCACGATACCCTAGCCACAACGTACGCTGCCGCCAGCATTAACAGGACCAGCGTCACCGACAACGATCAAGCAGTATTTGCCGACGCCGACGCCACTTGCGTTTACCGTTGAAGGAACAGCGAAATGCTGCGTTTACCGAAGCAGCAGCAGCTATAACAAAAGTAAACACAGCAAAGGTAAACGAATTGGGCGTCTATCCACAGCGCTGTATATAGGAGATAGATACGTTACAGTGCCATACACGGTAGACAGGGCGATGGTGTTGGCTTATCGTCGCATGCGTATGGCGCAACCTTTGGTTCGGGCAAGGGCAAACCACTACGGCGGTGAACGATATCAGAGCTTTGCCTGCTTACCATATATACACTTTATATATACATAAAATACACCTTCTGTGCTCGTCAGAAATATAAGCCGGATACTTTAAGTTACGCCAGTAAATAAATGCCCTGGCTTTTTCGTAGACCTTTATCTTTGACTTGCTGCTTCGTAGTTGTCGTGCTGTTTTAATTGTCACAAGCTCGAAAAAGATGGAAATGATGACAACGGAGCTTGTAGCAATAACAGTGCCCTTAAAAAACAAAAAGCCGGACTAACAGCTGCAGCAGCCGATGTAGGTGGCAGAAAGACGCTCTCTTCGCTTTTGTCTTATCGACGACACTCGCGGTGCTGCTACACTAACGGCTATTTCTGCCGAGGGCGAATAAAACGGAAGACGGCGAACTCATGGAGAACCGCCCAAGCTTCTGCTATCACTGCGTTGAGTTGCAACCCTGCTACTTCTTCAGTTGTTACTGATTACTGAGGTATTACATAGCTTAACCAATGATCAGAACAGGCATGTACAGAGCTTCCTCGCTTATTCTTGTAAGCAGCTCTGATACCTATGAGTTTACTTCAGCCAGACACATCTGGCACTGTGTGTGTATATCTGCATGCGCCAAGAGACATCGGTTGGATCGGATGAAATTTTAGCGAGTCCTTCTAGACGAGGCTTGTTAGAAGGCAGACGGGTCGGCAATTGTTGCTGGATGTAGTTAACAGATAGGGATTAGCAGAGGACCAGAACTGGCTTCTTGATAAAAAAAAAAGCTTTCTTTAATGCGTATGGGAGTATACCTATTACGACCGTACTTCGATGTAAGCGAAGTATCTACGTACATATATGAGTGGGGAAGGGACATTTAGAACTGTTTTAGGTTCTACTGCTATGGGGGTGGTAGTTGCCGTTGTTCTATTGGTTCGTCGAGACCCACATAGTCAACGATCTACGTGCCCGACCACATTGACTAGCACGCTAATTAAAACTAATGTAGGGGTTTAATGACTGTTGCTTTCTGTACTATGTGTTTTCGTACACATGTGCGGCATTAAAGCTGGTGACAATTTTCTTTAGGTGTCTGAATGGCACCTTGGTGCCATAGATTGGAGAGCTCATCATCAAACGGAAAATAAAGAGGGGGAATTAATTATTGATTAGAATGTCGTACGAGTTAACTGAATTTGGCTCCTGTAAGTTTTTCGATACTTTTTGGGCAAGTTTGGATATTAGTACGCACGTGATAGTGGAGGTTGTTATTGAGATAGACGTCTCACGATGCCAACTTATCAGAGATAGTAATCAACATGAACGATAAGGTGATGTTACGTGTAGTGAATAATTGAAATTAACTACTATGAATACGACTGCAGGTAGAAACAAATCAGTCTATGTAAATTGCGGGAAAACAGAAATCGAGCTAAATTTGAGGCTGGCTTTGTCCTTGGTGCAGCGTACCGTCCCGCAAATACGACGACAGGGAGAACGAAGGACAGAGGACTCTAATCATTGCCGAACTTTTCTAGTGAACCTTGAAGCTGCTGTTGCCGTGGTTTTTGTACGTTCGTTGTTACACAATGAAGATGCGAGTCTTAATTAAATAGACTAAGTACTTACAGCGTACAACTTCTCCCAATCCTGTTAAGTGTGCAAGGGACGACGGCAACTGTAAGATATCCGATTGGTTCAGCGAGCTTTTGTCTTCGTTGGATCAACAATTCCCTTCTTCACTTATATATGGAAATATATATAGGCGCAGGGTAATTCTGTTAATTGCTACTATCCAATGGCGAATGGGCCGTACGTCACAATTAAGGAAGGGGACCCGTCCCGTCCACACTGTTATCACACACAATTCACCACTAAAACCATAGATATCCACTGCAAGTTGTTAAAAAGTTGTTGTTGTTGTTGTTGTTGTTGTGTATGCTGCCGTTGTGGTCAGTAACCATCGAACAATTACATCTGTCTACAAAGATAATTATTGATAAGCAATGCAGTAATAGACAGGGAGCGAAAAGACAAGGAAAGCCCGTCTGAATGCACAGTAATTGAACAAAGAGAATCCTTAGCGAAGCTTTTTATGTCACTGTATCCCTAGTTTTATACGTTTTCCTTGCGCAATATAACCGCACTAAGTTGATCTGCTGCTACCAAATGTTGGCGTCGTTCGTGCGAATTAATTTGTTACTCTAGCTATGATTCGCAACCAGCGACAAAGGCGGCCAGAAACGGCCTTTTTTTTGTTTTCGTTTGCCTCTGCAGTCGCCAGTGCTCTTCCTTACGTTCGTTGTCGTGATCGTTAACCACCAGCACAGCTATCGGCTACCGTTCTTTTCGTTATTCCAGACCATCACTTGTTTCGATGCAATAGCTGCATCCACCGACTGCCACGTCAAGCGGCGATTGGTACGCACGCTCCCTTCGGAAGCTGGAACGACACTGGCATGGTGTGGGGTTCCGCGCGGCGCAACGACTTCACCCTTGCCCCTACCTCTTTCCAATCAGTCAGCTATACGGCCAAACAGCACCGCGAGCGCTGCCTGTTGAACGAACACCACCTCCGTAGTGCGCCCCCTAACGATTCGAACGATAGAACGAGCAACGGTCAGCAGGAGTAGACGCAGAACCGTCAGCAGAACAACCGCTCCGTCGGACTGTTCCACGGTCGTAGTGTAGCGGTACCACAACGCCACACTGACAACTGGATTTAACGGGCAACAAAAACATTAGCAGCGAGGGGCGAGGGGGGACAAACCGTTAGTATGGGAATGCTGCGGTGGGCCTATAGTGTTGCTACGTGCTACAGGGTAGAACCGATCGGCTTGTTACTGGTTGCTTACTGGCGATGCTGGTTACCAGGTCTATTTGTTGATGCTATTGGCAAGTGATAACGGTTAGATGTTGGTCATGGCATTGTATAATAGTATGGCCGTATATTATCCCTCAAGTGGCTGCTGCAGAACAAGATTGGGGGTTGTTGGGGCACTTATGACTGGAACGGCTGTCGTTGTCAAGGCGATTTCGCTCGTTAAATCCGATTCATGTCGAGAGCTCACCCGCTTCTGCTGCCGACGTTCACTGACGACGTAGCGATGACAGAGTTTCGGAGCAATTGCGATACACAACTTGGTAT
>NW_019214293.1:137615-161705 GCF_002532875.2 Varroa jacobsoni
ACACACACACACACACACACACACACACACACACACACACACACACACACACACACACACACACACACACACACACACACACAAACACACACACACACACACACACACGTACAAAAATAACTAGCTTGCCATCGTTCTTGGCCATTGACAGATATCAGGTGTTTCAGATTTCTACTGTCGTTTCCAGAATCGATTGTCGCAACGGATTGCTTGCTGACACCATTAATGTCACTCAATTCCGTAATCATTACTAGAAACATCGTAGCCACCCTCCTCTGTTATTGAAGTTGTCGTTGCCGTTCGTCGTGGTGATTTGGATCATACACGCAATTTTTACCTACATAAGATACCGGTTGATGTCGCATGAATGGAGGTTCCCGTTCAGTAGACTGCATACATACCGGTTACACATCTATTACAACAGCATTGCTGTTAGCGTTGGCTTTAAGCTAGCGCCGATAATGCAGGCGGGGCAAATGGTGCCCCTAAATCGTGAACTTAATTTGATAGCTGTAGCAGGAGCGGCGCCATAGTTGGTGATCGAGGGCATGCAGTTGGCGTCGATATCGAGGTATGCGCCGATGGCTTTAGTCATATGGGAGGCGGAACACGACATGGACATTTCTTTACTACATCGAATCCGGAGGGACAGCTGACGTCTGCACACGCCCTATACATACGTGGAGGTATCGTAGTTTGTCTCTGCTTCCATCCTATCTCGCTTTCCCGCACTTTGTTGCTTATCTACCACAATTCGCTATTCGAAAATCCAGTCGACGGACGCTCCCGTTTCGAATAAGAGTTCACTTCGACAACGGCAGTAGCGATGACGACAATAATAGCGCGAACTTCAGCGTTTAAGCAGCTTCTATTGTGGATTGCAAATGTCCCGCGTGATAGCGCAGTGGGTAATGTATTTGCCTGCTAGGCTTAGGGACATCTGATGGTCCAGGTTTGAATCCAGGCGAAGATACACTTCGGTCCGTGCTGGACAGTGCCAATCGTCTGTAAGAGTCTCTAACGGCTCAAGTACTGGACGTAAAACAGTGAAAACTTTTTTACGGCTACTAAAAAATAGGTTGATGCAACTGCTTGCAAACGTTGACACTGTAGGGTGATTATATCAATAATATGTTGGAGAATATATTGCAGAGATTCCAGAAAGAGAGCCAGCAACTGAAGTTTCAAGTCCCCCGTCCCCGAGAGAAACGAGCGGCGCGTGACAAGTTGCTGATCACAGATTCTTCAGAACACATAATCGCTATTGAAGGTCAATGAAGGGTGCGCTCATTTGCCGGCGGCAACCAGACCTCCTCGTTCGTTGTCTTGGCACAACAGCACTGATGGGCGATGCTGGTATCGTTTTATTAACTAATGCATCATTGGTACAATGCGTTGGACCACGGTCGGTTCGTTTTGCATGCGTACACAGCTTTCATTATTCTTGGAGTAGCGGCGACTGCAGTTATATAGTTCCAGTTAAGTAGTGATTATTTTTATGTTCCTACAATGTCCTGTCTGGACTAGTAGAGCTTACGCAAAGTCATTGGCGTCGACTGCAACTCATACACGATCGACTGTTCTATGTATGTATAACAGCTCTGGAAATTGATAGTTTTGCCCTGCGTAGACGTTACTAACTCCATAAAAATTGCGCAGACCGATTGGGAAAAAGCAGCAGTAATGAGAAAGCATGGTGGCTTCATGCTGTAGGTACGAAATGGAGGAACACGTAATCGGGCTTCTGCTGCATGCATACGAACGTTGGTACGAATAAGGTTAAGATATTCTCGCTATAAAATTACAACGACTAGTCTATAAAGACGATGATGTTTATGCCAAGTTTGAGTCTCAGAGGCTCTCAGATGCCAGAGAGTTATGCAGCCTCCGACTTACTGAGGGAGGCCACGAGGTGCGCGCACTCGGCCCGATAACCGCGCGGCTTCTATACGATCACGACGGTCATGAGTTGGCACCCATGGTAGTGATGACATTGATGGGTAAATAAGTGATATTGATGATTTTTGCATGAAATCATCTCCGAACGACAAAATCTTTCTAAACTGATCATTTCTAGTCGAGTATTTAAGTAGAAAAAACACGTGAACTTATGATCACATGTACATACTGACAATGGGAAAAATATGTAAGCCAATAGAATTTTCGCAAGGATACCCGTTTTTGTTTTTAGAAAGGTTTGTACACTGATGGGTTCCCAGACGTAAAGCATATTTAGTATTAATTGAAGTGTTTTTATTCTGACACATATATGAAGAATTTTGAGGGAAGAAATACGAGATTTATGTTTTTTTCTGGATCCGGTTAATAATATCAATAATCTAGCGATACGTGTCGGAGAGATTGGTCGCCTGCGCTAAGGAAACAGGAAGCCTAAGCAAGGTCCCGTACAATGTAGGTCCAACAACGGTCTTAGTAAACTTTAAATTGTCTATTCTTCATATAAAAAAAATCAGATACACTTTGTATCTAGTATCAAATATATTTTTATTCCTGATAAAATAAACTACATAGTATTTAACCAAAAGAACACAGTTACCGGTAACATAAAATTTCGATTTGTATATGGCCATATAGGTGTGTCTTGTGTGAACTAGCGTACCATAATTAACTGGCAGCCAATTCCCTAGTTCCCTAGTCCATATGTGACTCAACCCTTAGACGAGGGAAATCGTCCTAAAAGTAGATGTTGAACACATATTCAATAAAATGCGTACATTCTCATAAGTGATAAGATCGACTAATTGACCATCAATGACCCCGTTTTTAAAACTCATGCAACGCCTGGTAGCGACGGCACTCGCTATGTTACGCCGAACCTAATGCGTTTATCCCAGTAATGACTTCACATATATACGTGTATATAGATTTTGCATAGCTAACATGGTGTCTTTTAGGGAGAATGTAGGGCTTATGTTGGCACGTTCAGTCATGCGGACCGTGAACTTGTCATTAGCTGTGTTCGCTCTATGATATCATCAAGGTCTCTTTTAGAATCTCTGTTCTTGACTCGTCAGAATAGTAGTCTCATCGAATGTAATTGGTACTCGGTCTCGCCGGAACGACCGAACCGTAATCCGCCAAATTAGCCAAGCGACGATTGAGAAGTCAAGACACTATTTATTTTGGATTAGTACACGGAGGGTTATACCGTACACTTCGTCGACAACGAAAGTCCAAAACGAGACTGGGGCAAGGGATACATTATAAAACAGTGTACAAATAATTAGAAGATAATAGCAAACCAGATTCGTCCAGGGTTCGGTTGAATGCATGTTTTTTGTGGTATGTATATATATTTACGACAGACTAATATCGGCATAAATGCTTATTACTGGAGCACCAGTTGATCCTTATATAACGATACCGAGGGGAACTTTTAGGATTATTGGTATGAGCCGTTACTAAATATCTAACAAATTTGTAATTGTATGAGAACTGTGTACGTCAACAAGTGTAAGCAACGTGTACAGCATGGAAAAACTCGACAGGTTGGCATTGACAAAGAATCGCTGATCTCCGTTTGGCATTACCTTTAATACAAACACAATTAGCCTCTGCATAGCTAGAATAAAATCAGTTCTATTGAACAAGATAAGCACAGGACGAAGGCCCGTAGGGCGCTCTGGTACACATAGATAGGCCTCGATAGTTCTACATGTCGGCCACTATTAAGAAAGCCCTGTTTTGATTCGCTTACACTACGTTTCGTTATAATGCCGACCACTGCAACAGCATTGAGATCAAACGGTAGTCCCAGTCATTACTGCAGTTGTTTGCTAAATATCTTTTCTAATCCTAATTCTATCTACTAGATTCTAAATTAAATCACAAATATAATCGAGTACAGGACAAGAGGCCGGTATAACAAAAAATCGTTGATTTTTCCACTCATAGATACCCCGCACATGTCCTAGTCCCAGATCGTAGTACCAGCTACTGTATGGTGATAACAGTGAGTGCAGAGTATTAAGATGAATATTCAAAAGACGGCGTAAATCGAGCGTCTAAAATACGTGCGGAAGATCGCTTGAGCAGTGTAACCTTCGGTTAGAATTCACCGGATGCGCGCGATTTCGAGGCGATCATGATTCGCGACCAACGTAATCCCCAATAACAAACAACACCTAGTTCTACAAGACAAGCTTACTGGTGTGACCTGCCTGTATAAGATGGCTAATAAGAAAGGAGATAAACTAGAAGAAATCGGAATTCAATTACGGTTTTAAGTAGAATTGAGGTTTCTTTGTTTATTTGTAAATATCTTTTGGTCAATGTCTGTTGTGCCTGTAAAAAACAGAAACGTCCGAACAAAGGAAGAAGCGTCCAGAGTAAAAAGTGGCGCCGCTCTACGTCGATAAGAATTGTAAAGCTCTAAATGCTAGTTACTTTATTGGATATAGAGGCGATAAGATCGCGATTTGTACCTGATGATTGCTATACGCTGACTGAATCGAAATTTATCGAAATCGACCCGCGGTAACATAGAAAAGCCAGAAGTCTAGAAGACGACAAATCCGAATCAAAATACACCGTACATAAGTTAGCCAAAAGCTAGCAAAAAAAAAAAAAACAAGTAAACATAATTCATCTGTTATTAGCAGAGATACTGGCAATTTAATGTTCTATACGAAAACGATGTCTCTCATATCGATACACCTTAGAGAAGTTGTTTGACATCGGAAAGCCAGTAATGGTACCATTGTATGGTACACAAATTAATTAATGTAGAAATGCGTACCTGTTTATGGCAATAAAAAGATTCTGGGCACAATTTCCGGTATATATTATAGAAGTGGGCCGTCAAAGGAAATACGGTAGCCGTTATAATAGCTCACCATTTTAACTGAACTATAAAAATAATTCTCGCCGTGAGACAATGGGAGACGCGTGGCATCAGCGAATTCGACTGTGAAAAGGTATCGCAGCAAGGGAAAGCTTGAATTGAAAATGTTCTTTGTTGCATATCGCTAACGAAAAAAGAACGGTGTATGAATCTCTAGGCATACAAATGTCACGGAAATATCTGTTTTTTATTATAGAAAATTATAGTTTATATAAATATTATAGAATGGAGTGGTAGATGATATTTCTCAATACTCAAAAGTAGAGTATTGGCATATAAGTCGAGAACAGCGTCGCAAATAAGCTGTCTACTATTGCATTGAGGTGTACAAAGGTAACGATCCTGGCCGTATTTGAGGTGCGCGTAGAACGCTGGCGTAATTACCCACTCTTATTATTTTTATAATTTATTCCTCTGTTCCATAATTACTTTTCTTTTATCAATGCTACGCGAGAGTAGCATCGAGGCAGTTGCCAAAAAAAAAAAGCCAAGCAAATCCATAGACATACTGGTAGGCTGTGGGTACGACTGTTATTGGTTAAGTTTGACTTGCAACAGAAGTGTGCAATCAGCGTCTTCCAACAGGCACAAAGTAAAGTTACATGCGTACCACCAATTCCAATAACCTTTTAAAAGCCGTAGGACCAATATTAATTAGGTTACTATAAACTGATTGAAAATTTTCGAAGCTGAGTATTATTGCTTGCGATTGAGGACTTCACGCTAAAAGTAAAGGCTGCGCAAATCTTTCTCTACGTATAACTGATATTGTAACCATTTACAGCCACCTCACAAACAATGGAGTGCCTCGGTATCTTGGGGCAACTACTGAGGATCTGAAGCAATGCTAGGTTTAATCGTTGCTCAATATTTTAATTATATAATATTTCTGTAGTGAAAAATTCCTATGTAGCTAACTCGTACTCGAGCGATACATACGCATTTATTTTACATCAGCAGAAATAACCGTATGCACTCAGTAGCATAGGGGACTAAATCCTCATGACCTGGATAAACCTGGTTGGATTTGCCTTAACAATTCTCAAGAAATCACCCTGCTCGCTCTCATTCTTAAGCATTGCTACTGAGAATTATTATACTAAAGATAACGGTAATAAGAATTATCACAACTTGATTTACAAATATGTATACGTAAATGTGTACAGTGGCGAGGCTCAAATTAACAGCATTTGTCCTAAAAACCATTTTTCAATCCGTGACATATTCGACCTATCTGCGCCAGGTCGTCGTACAGCTTCAGTACCCAACTTCAACGATTTACTACGATAGAGAAACTCGGCTAAAGAAACATTGCTTATTATGCAAAAAAACTAGTGAACCCAATTGCACAACCTTCCCGGAGCCGTCTAGTAAATTGTTACCCCGGAAATATTGACGGACGCATGGCAGGTCATTTATGCACTCCGTCAACAAACGGCCTATGGCGTTTCGCAGCATATCAGGACTGATCGCAACTACTAATTACGAAATCTACTCAATTATATATATTGGGGGCGCGAGATTTACATAAAGCGTACACTAGAAACCAGGTATTCGTTACTCAACAATAATATTCGGTGTTTTTTTATCGACTAACCTTAATCGTATCCTAATAATTCAATTATATAAAAGCATAATAAGCTACCGAACCGTCTGATTGACGACTACGAATAACTAATTAGAAGTGACCTTATGTCTTGCTAATTGTTCCATATTGTCTCCATTTGGATTTTTTCAGCGACTTCACCTTTAACTAGGTTTAGTCTTTGCTGCGAGCTCGTATAAAAAGAAGCTGTAAATAACGCCTATGTTTGTGTGCCTCACTGACGCACCTCTATTTTTGCGTGAGCTCCCATGGATCGAGGCATAAACGATTATAATGCGCGTTACCAATGAAAATTTAAGCCAAAGTCTGAGTTTCATAACTATATGCTCCTTCTTATTATAATATATTGTTTTTTTCGACGACGATTACGAATAAGAGGTTTCCGTAGCATCACTTGTCACCAAGAATCGGTAGAACGTGGTCCGAAACAACCGTAAGATGCAAGTGTCAAGGTGAGTTAGGCAATGCCGAAAATTACCGGGCGTTTACTCCGGGCTTGAGGAACCCAGATGCTGTCTATTAAGCTTTAAAAACATGTGAGGCTGTCTAGTTTCAAAGCCAAGCGTAGATGCCCTTCGTTTTTTTAATTCATGTCCGGATCTATTCCCTTTGTGATTCAGTTGACGGGACCCAAGTGTCACTTACTTGTCCGCAGATAGATGTTACCGTATCCCGACGACGTAAAGCACGATACTATTGTTAAACCGCTTTCCACTTTATTGCTTCCTCTAAGGTGTGGAACCTATTTGGAACACTATCTTAGATTCCTCGAAGGGAGGGAGGGGAAATGTTGTCTCCGTTTCTTTATTCTTCCTTCACGTTTTGTACTTCAGGACGCACGTCTGCAGCCTTCATTTTTTCGCTTATTTAAGTTTTTATCATGCGCATTATAGTCCCGAAAAAAGTAGTACTGTACACCCAAGCACGGGATGAATAACGTCACAATAACCATGTTCCAGAATGTACTTTTCTGCGCTCCTCTCGGAAGGCTTCACGTTCATATGAAGTGTGATGCACGCCAGTTGTTTCACCTGTCCCGCACAAAATACGTGCACGTCGTGGTTGGTAAGGTCCTATTATCATTATTGTAACGAACCCCTAGGTCCGGGATGCAAATCTTTGCTTGTCTGTTCCGTCTTTTTTCTTGCCATTTTCAGGCCGTTTTTGTTCTAGCTATCGACAAATTCATATCGTTTGCCGGTTATTGTTCCGCCAGAAGATCTTAGGATAGCACAAAGACCATCTCAGTGTATAGAGCCGCATATGCCCTGACTACTTGACTTTTCAACAGTTCTTTGTGCCTTAAACAAAGTAGGGCAGTATTCACCCATGTCGGAGCAACATACAGGGCTAAGACGACAGCCACCTAATCGATGCCTGACGCCACCCAAATCTAACGAATGATTACTTTTTTACCGATATATTCTGCCGCTGTTTGTTCAATCTCTTGACGGCGTTTTATGTGCTTGCGCTGTTCGCAGTCGGTGGCGGCCGCTTACCAATCAGCGAGTAACTGTTGCTAACCTCGGAGCAGCGCTACGAGCACTGAATAACACACAACCTCAGCTAAAACAGCTTATCAAGCGCGAACGCAGGCGGTAGGCCGATATCCAAATGATTCGAGGCTCATAGCAATGACGACGGTGATAATGGCTGCCGTTACTAGAATAGACAGTTGCGAACATCAGTCAGTTTGATAGACGTGCTTTGCCTTTGCAAGCGATTAAGTCAGCGGACAAGCCAGGAGCAAACCTGGCCTGAGCGCTGCCATAGCGAACGTTGATTATTGTTCGACTTGTCAACTATAGCTCGATTAGAACAATACGTGTCACGTTTTCGTCCTACTAGAACATAATGACATCGCGCCGTATTGTTGATACTGGCAATGCATCAAGTGGGTCCGATGACGCCAGCCAGGAATAGTGGGCTGCTGGGTGATCCGCAGGGACTGCGGTGCCGATCTGTGGTAGTTGCCTGTTTGCGTGTTAATAGACGGAGCGAATAAGACGAAGAAGTAAGACGTTACGCTCATTTCTGCTACAGTCGTTGCTGCTTCTGCGGCTGTTACTGTCATCGTCGTAGTCGAGTAATTTGAATGCAACGCCAGATCGATCCGTACAGTCTGCACGGTATAGCAGGCTGGCGCTAGTAAAGCTGACGCCAGTGCTGGCGTCCGACAGCGGCAGGTCTCGGCTTGATTGCAACCATAGCCATTTCTCGGGTCACTATTTTTACCATTTCTGCTGCCGTGATCCTGCTGCAACTACGGTTACTGTTGCCATCGTTGTAACAGGCCTCGGTAGCAGTAAGCTACGAACGAGTTACCAGAAACACCATTAAATAGTATAGAAAGGAAAAGCCAATTTACCGGCCGGCCCACCGACCAAGCCCATAAGCTATGTGGCCTACTGTCACCTACACGGCCCCGAATTGTACGAGCGTGCGTCTGTATATAAAAGTATAATGCCTGCCTCATCGAACAGTTACTGTAGTTCGGATCCCTTCGTAGCATTCTAGCACTGAGGATTATAGCTCGTATAATATGACATATCGTATAATATGTACGCGTCTACGTATGCGCGTAAGACCTCATCATTTGCGTCGAAGAACATTAGTCGCGTCAAGAAACATTGCAGCTGAGGAGGTCACTCAGAAGGTGAGAAGCAAGAACAGTCTTACACGTTTAGTGGTATGATTTTTGGGATTGTTGGTCACTTAGACCGATAGAGGGCAGCTGTACGCGACTGGTAGTGAGAGGCGGGTCACGGAACAGATTCTTCAACGTTTTGAAGGAATACCGAAGCATTACACTCGAAATGTTATGCAATAATGAAATTATCGCCTTATCAACGAAACTAGCTGCTTCAGTGATCTGAAACAGTGCTCATTGGCTGGCTTGGAAATACTCTGATTGACGTTACAGCGTCGGCACTGGTTGGCGTAGTAATAATATCTATTCTCCTACATAGTTCTTTCCTAGTAGGAAGTTGTTGCTTAACAAACACCTATATAATAGTATAGTCTATCATTTTATATGTGTGTAAATATTCAGTATGCATGCATGCGTTCTGACTAGGTGCAGTCAGTGAACATTAATCGAGGTACACGATGCAGGTAATTATCGGTTCATGCGCAGAACAATTATAATCGGCAATGACGACATTTTTTCTTATAGCAAACGAATCGTGTTTTGCTGGAGCAAACTAGAAGCTGTGCTGGACAAGACACGAAATTTTGTCATCGAAATGATTAAGCGTATAGACGCGACGATGTAATGTCATCTAACAAGCACCGTCCTATGTCTTTTAGCGCCGATGTACCCGTAGCTATGCACACAGATTGTACGTGTACACATATTGCTAAATTACCATTTGACTCTAGTTCAAATGTGCTGTCGCTGATCCAAAGCGCACCGCGACCTTTCCACGGGCCTATCAACCGTATTGAATATATGACAGTTAGTAGTAGGCCTGTACCTGTATATTCTGTGCTACCAGTTTTGCCTCGATGAATTCCGCTTTTCGTGGGACCCACATTTTCCTCCCTAAGAAAATCAAGAACACCAGTCCGCTTTCCCAGATAGAACTTCTACCAAAGTAATCGAAGAGTTAGAGGCCTTAATTACTTTAATGAAATTTAAAAAATTAGTTAAATTAAAAAAATATTTACGTCTCATTCGAATGGGCGCGCACCTAAACCATCGAAAGCAAAGTTACCTATCTTTTTTTCGACAGATTTAGATATACTGACACGTCTCAATCAATTCTTATTCTATCTATTGTTGCTTTGAGCGAATCAAATGCATAGAAGTAGTCGTGGTTACGTGGGCATCGTATCGATTAAATACATGGTCGGGGACAGAAAGTACAATATATAATATACATTTTTTAACGTTATAACTTTGATCCTAATGTCGCTGTGTACGGTCTACTCGGTGTCGAAAAACTGTAATAAAGACAGAGATTTCCATACAAGCGTGTCGCTGCGTAGTTCAGCTAATTCAAAAGGATATGTATGAATTATTGAAAATAAGGATATTTACGACATAAAATTCATTGGATGACTTTTGCGGCCTGTCAATGGCGTCCGGTACGTAAACGTTTTGATTGGCTGGGAAGTTAATCAACCGTACCATTACTGAGACTATATTTTCCACCATGAAATGTTCCGACACATGACGTAATCAGCACTGGTTGGGTGAAATTATATGTATTTAGTAGTGTACACAAATGGTAGGACTGTATTACTCCAGAAGGTCTTGGCTGTTATCAGCAGAAGGCGTGAACTGGGCGACATCGATTTCGTTTTGAATGGCAAGGCCGTGGGGAATGTGACACTGCAGCCGTCCTTACCGAAAATACGTACGCAATAGTATTGTAACAAGTCAGCAAAGTGCCGTGTTTCCTTAACTTGACCTTCTGGCGAGTGCCATTAAACATAATTTCCTATATGAATATACTACATTATTAGCCTGGCCTGTGTGCAGGCAACTTGTAGCTAAGCAAAATGCACATACTCTCTTTATTCTACCGTGTCCTGAGTGAACAGGTAGATGCTAAACATTTTCAACTTATGAGCAGCGTTTACGAATACGTAAAATGTTGGGAAGAAAAGACACTAATGCGTAGAACCGTATTTGTAATTTCTTTTATTGAGCCACTGTCCTTCATCAAGTAGAGTTTGTCCTATCGAGATCAAAGAGTAACAGTCATTATAACCTAACGTAGTAATGAGATTACTTGATAAATTGAAGTTTCAGTTGAAGTTTGTGATTCTGAATTCTAGTTGGCATTCTCTGCTTAAGTCCCTGCTTATGTTCAATTGATCTCGAAAGCTTTTCAAAATATTTTCAACAGGGAGTAACGGTAAGAACGCTAGCTTGACGAAACCGGTCGTGTCATAGATTCTGGCTACTTTCTTTTGAAATCACTCATGAAAGTCGACACAGATGCTTTGCAGCCGGCATGGATGATCAGAGTTCACCTTTCATGACCTAATATTTTTAAAGACTGCCTTCAAACCCTTTATAGCCTAGGCTTAGCTCTCAGACAAGCCTTTAATTGTCAACTGAAATGTATCTTAGGAACTAGTTATCCGAATTTTCTTCTAATCAGCTCCCTCTTTATCTATTCTCTCCGATTTTGATCGGAAACTCCTTATGTCTTCCTAGACCGAAAGTACATTTTCATCGCGTAGTAGCCTGACACAAAAGTGATAGGCGCCACCATTCGATATATGGCCCGTCGCTTCCTAGATTGTCGGCATTGTCGGCTCTAACGTCATGTGGACCGCTTGAAATCGCAAAACGTTTTTGTTAATTCGGGTCAACAATAAATCCAAAGAGTTCTACCGTTGAGCAATACCCAGTTCTAATAATAACAATAGTAATTATAACCAGCACGAAGTATATAATAATAATAATATTCTAGCGTTATATAAATTCGAAACGCACTATTCTGCGAAAATAGTCGGACTGGGTAAAGCCAACGGGTCAAATACGTGTACTGCACTAAGGGGGAATTGTACCCTAATTGTAAAAATAATATAATTCTAGAAATGTGCGGTGGCAATATTATAATTGTTAGAAATCTATCGAAGGCTGAATAATGACGAAGCTGAATGCATTACTAGCAGAATTTTCTTATCAGAATGGATAAATATATTCATGGGCGTCAGATAGCGTCAGGCGAGCGTGGGACTATGTTGTAGGGTGACTATTTTAAGGACAAACCATTACATTGATAAATACTCATATATATATATATATATACAAATAGCCCTTGCCGTCTCTCGACCCTGACCAAGATTCTGAGCTACGAGACTAGGGCACCAAATTATTAATTACTGTAGTTAATTTCCAGACTACTTATCAGTACGGCCTAATATAAAATATAAATATTTCGATAACACCGTGAAGCCAGTTGGCGTGATGCGAAAGTAGAAATACGTTTCAGTCCTTAGTGTTCTGCAGATTGATCACTTCAAAGATGCAATTTGAAAATGAATTAAATCATCAATGGATTTGCTTTTACGTCAGTTGTGTCTCAGGCGGGCACTATGCTTCAATGGACTCCACTCAGTAACTGAATACGCCTCAATGGCTTCCATAACGTCTGGCTTATGCACGTCTGGTTGATGGCTGGTTTTCGATGGTGATGTGGATTCCTCAAAACAAAATTTTAGCGATTCTAGCTGCATAAATTAAGATGAAGGTGTTGTTTACAGGCGAACCCTCTCAATCAGATGTAACAGAAAATGCTCGATTTCAACATCACAATAGTGATATTCATAACCCATAATTATGAAAAGTAGGCGTTGTTAAGTAATCTACGAGAATACTACGAGTTCGCTATAGCTCGAGGCGAAACATGCTGAAGACGGGCGTGCGCACAGAAAGTAAACACCTAAATTCTCAGCCTTTTGACACAATTTTCAAATTTAGTTCCTAATTAATTAAAGCAATTGCAATTATGATCTATGACATTTTATCGCTTACCAGAGACTTTAATGAAATAGAATTTATTGCTGTTTGAGATGAAACATCCAGGAACCAATTTTTTATCGTTTAAGCTTCCGAGAACCATTTCCCCGCCGGTAGATTTGGCCTGTGCTAAAGAAGAAGTGGCTCGAGTAACTAAGCTTTGCGAATAAGTTACGTAAGGAAGAACATCCCAGCCCAACAGAAAGGCACCCTAGGGTCTGTATGGGGACGAGTGTTGTCATAAGGCAAGATCGCTCTGCAGCCCCATTAACCGCCCTTTCAATTCAACTTTACAATTTAGCCAGTCGATATCTACATTATTATACGATAGCTGTTTCCCAAAGACTTTGAAATTCAAAATAAAGTACTTTTCCTCGTTCCATCGAACACCCAGAAGAATTTTTATTCTGTAGATATATAGAACGAACCGTTTTGATGTCCGGACTCGAGTGGAACATCCGAAAAATCTGGTACAATCTGGAAATGAGGTCCAGTACCTTTTTGTCCTTCCAGCCTATACAAAGCCCACGTATCTTTTTTGTGAATCTTTACCATAGCGCGCAAATGGTTGAACACTTTTTGTTGTCTTATTTCTAACAAAGCCGCAGGACCCTTGCTCGGTAATGCTTAAGATCTCTCGAGATGTCAGCAGTATAATTTATCGCCCTCTCTGAGAGAGCTTCCTCTACGAAATCTAGCCAACTTTCTAATAGTCGCAACACGTACTGAACTGTTACCTATGGTTAAGTTAATACATTTTATCGTCTGGGAAATATTGGTTTGCATTTAGAACATAAGAAGCATCTAATACTTTAAACGACTCCTTTCAAACTCCATTGAAATGTTCATTTTATTGATGTGGTTATTATATATCTCCAAATGTTTATTATAATATATTTTATGATATTTATAATTATATATATTTCGTACCTCTAAACAAGACATCATTTCGTGCTAAAAATAGCTTACCGTGATTAAGTGGCTATTTTCATAAGGTGAGATCACTAATGAGATCTATGAAAAAGCGGAGAAAACACTGGGAAAAAAGGCCCTAAGCAAATTAGCAGTTTAAGCCCGGAAAAGCAAATGACTGTGACTGCGAAAGCTTTTGCTTAAGATAGAACGTGTGCTTTTTGTGTTTCCGGTTCAACAGCGTTTATAGCGTAATGCGAAGTGGGTGCCAGGAAACGAAGGCACTGAACCTAAAGTGGTATGCAGAAAGGAACTGAGCCCAGGGAACATAGAAACCAATGATACAGGCTTGCAGAAAGGGATAAGGTGAACGAATGGCGGAGCAGAAGCGAAAACAACCTCGGTGACAGTATTGACTAGGTTCGGCTGTAAAATAATACGTATCCAAAGCATTTCATGTTATTAAGCGTTGTCTGGAGTGAAAACGGTCAATGCTGTCAGATATGTTAGACTTCTGAAGCGGGAGCCTTAAACAGATGCAATGGCAGTCGCACTCGACGACAACATACAGTTTCATCGACATGGCCTAGAGAACTAAATTCAGCCTTTATATTCTCCAAGTTTAAGTCAGTGTGATTTCGATTGTTTGCCTGCTTTACGAACGGCGATATGCGACGTAATGTATCCGGCCGTCGATCTTCTCAGCTAAAATATCAGCCAAATACCCAGTTGTTAAGAAATTCCTAGAACGGTAAGAGAACTAGCGTATAGTAAATATCATTGCTTTACCCTCTATAGTGTTCAAGGTTTTCAACTCGCTGGAATGGCTTCGGACTTTTACGTTAACCATGGTTCTGACATGCGTGTTTGCCTTTGAATTTCCTTCAATATGATCATTATCATGTATATACTTGCTTGAAAATACTTCATTTGAGGCAATTCGAAACTGAAAGGTGGCTTTCGTGCACTTCAAGCTTATTTGTTTTTTGAGTTATCGCACAAAAATATATAAAGATGTCTTTGAACGCCGATAATGTCTAATCTCGATCGAAATTATCGTGAATTAAAAATATTTGGTTAGGAGATACTCATATTTAGGTACCAATTAAAAAATAACTTAGAAAAATTTCAAAGATCCGCGAACACGTTAAGCTGCCAGATCGTTTCGTTACGTAGAAATATTACGATTTCTCAATTGAATTGAATTGAATTTAAATTCTTTAACGAGTCCATTTTATTTAAGCCGATACATCTCATATCTGTAAAAAAAAACTTTAGGATGATCAAGCTTCATTTTTTATTGCAAATTGTAGCAATCATAATAAATATGACTCTAGAACAGTTAATGAGATGAATAACTTTATTATTATTATTATTATCCATTACAATATAATCATTATTATTATCGTTTCATTCTTATAATTATCATCATTTTAATTAGTTCTATTTTTCCTCTTATCTTCACTATAGCTCCTTATTTAATTAGACTTACTTATGATGGTTACTTTGTCGAAGAGCTTCGTTCGAACGATTCGAAATTAGCTTGCCTTCCTCTTTATTATATCGCAGTCCAATGCTCGCTTGCTCCCGTATTTTTCTGTAAAAGTGTCTGACGTCTGTGGATTTTCCTTTCTTTTTCCTATTCACTCACGTTCCCTGCTCACTGTGCGTTCTGTTTTCGCATAACGTGTTTCTAATTGCCTTTGGTATGTTTCTATTCGTAGCTGGTCTGCATACTTTTGCTTGCCGTCACAAAGCATTCGTCCTCCCTCTAACTAGATAAATATATGTATGTATTGTTGGTATTCATTTTGTTACAACTTGTCGTCGCTGTTTTGCAAGAAAAAGATTTGTCAAGCGGTGTCAAAAAAGGTGTCTCCAAAAAATTTTTTTGCTAATCTTATCATTTTGCCTTTATTTCATACAATATCATGTTTTCCGATGTTGCAACTCTTTACCACACTATAGTGTCTATTGCCTATTTGGTTAACTTTCAAAGCAGTGTAGAGACATTTCATGGGTGTGGGTTATTTGTATGTGGAGACTGTATTAAACGGCATTTATATATATATGCGTACGCAAGGTTTTGTGTATATTCCCAACAGAGTATAATGCATGCACCTGTAGTGTTGACAAAACAGGTTTATTTTAACATGGCTTA
Source organism: Varroa jacobsoni (assembly GCF_002532875.2). NCBI lineage: Eukaryota > Metazoa > Arthropoda > Arachnida > Mesostigmata > Varroidae > Varroa > Varroa jacobsoni. The sequence goes on from NW_019214293.1 coordinate 153,640, forward strand.
GTTTGACCAGTCCCCCGTCAATAAGGAAAAAGCAGAACTAAACAATAACATTAATGTTGTTACTATTCTACGCGTAGATTTATTTTTTGATTGGTTGAATAAAGTTCGTTACTTCAAAAAACATATTTCTATTCAAATTTATTGGGTTTCTGTGACTGAAAAGTCATACATTCTCCAAAATGGAGCAGCGTTCTAACAAGAAGATTTATACGTTGCATTTGTGCCTGAATCTTCGCCAATGTTTAGATCGTGTTGTGAGCATGAAGCAGGCTGACCAGTATTGTCTAGCATGCTCCGTGTTCACGTCTGAGAGAGGGGTGATACTAGAAGGGTTAATTAATTGAAGTCTTCTGTTTCGCCTCTTGTGATGTGGCGTTACCAAATATAATAATTAGATAGTAGTCGGCAAGTCGGTACCTCATTGTGGCTGAAAGTCACTCGAGTACTAGTCGATAACAGTCATACTTGCTTGGCGTGACAGTCGACGCAAATCCTTATAGATACTTTAGCCGGAAGGTTGGTGTTTATAATTATCGTTTTTTTTTTTTTTCTCTCGTTTTACTTATTGGCAGCATTCGTCGCACACAAATACGTTTGCTTCCGAGTGCCAACGGAAATCGAGTAACTCAGTTTGGAACGAATGGGTAGACGCTGATCTTGACCGTAGACGCTATCTTTGTGAGGCAAGTATGGATCGACATGTCTTTGCCGTATCCGTATGTATTTCGCTTTCGTGGATGTTAACATTGTTGTTCTTTGGGGAGTGTCAGGGTAGAATGGCTGCAGTAACACCTGTTCCTGCATGCGATTATTTTTAGTTGGCGAGTCGTACATTAGAATTGTTATTATTTGCAAATTGGTGTTGCATATTCGCTGTTACTTTAGCAAGCATCGTATAGAAATTAACGTACACAGTTATTGGTTGTAGGAAGAGTTCTGGTTGTTTATAGGTTTCACGCATCTTCGCATGCGCAATCAATCGGGATTGTTCTTATTCGATAAGGCGTAGTCAGTGATACGTCAGCTCAAACATTTCTTTTGTAAGATCTCTTTGTGTCTTCATACAAACTAAACTCTACGATCAAACCCCACACTTATATTCTATATTCCCTACTAGTCTTAAATAAATAGGAAAAACAGGGGAGCACCAAATACTTATGTCGGTAGTACCTTGCCGCGACTCGAGTTGACACCAGTAAGGGTCGATCATCGGCATTTAGTGATCGTTTATGGAAGCGACAAGTAAAGGCGTTCAACTTGATAACACATTTATTCCTAGGCGAACGATACGAACTAGAACAAAGTACCGTAAACACTTTGATTTGAGTGCATTCTCGGTTTTTTCTTCTCCTTGTATCTCTCGCTGTTTCTGTCTACGTGCATCTGCTTCAACGTCTGTCGCAAAGCGACGTTTCCTTAAACCTATTTATCGTCTATCGTTGTTCGCAAGACATATTATCATAACTGTAACACAGATAACTGTTGACGTCGTTGTCGGTTCATTGATTCGATTTAATACGTAGTAGTAATACACACTGAAGAAAAATAATACAAATATCAACAGATCCAGGAGATCTGGAAAGTACTAGTTATCGGGTTATGAAGATGTCCGTATTTCCCTTTCCTGCTGATTCCTGGGAGTGTTTCGATACTTCTCTGTGTACGTGAATAAGAAGCTGTGCGTGTGAAAGCGTCAATGCATGGATCTGTCCATTGTTGCTCGAACACAGATGGGTACGATGTGTGTGCCGTATCACCAAGCTTGTCCTGATGCGCCTAAACTCAGGCAGTCAGTTTCTGCTTGTATGCTAACAGACGAAGGCCATTGCACGTTTGCTGCCAGCTGGCTCTTCAGAGGTATTACGCACATACATATGTATATATACATATATATATATATATATATATATATATTCATCAAGTATCTAATGAGTAAACTCATCATACACGACTTTCTTTTTCTCTTGCACATTCTTTCTATGCGTAATTTTCAGTAAAGTCAAAAGGCCTATTGCCAGCTGGCGGACCTTACAATAAACCTCACCAGTCCCTATGTGCGACCGTCTACATGGAATAACATTCCCTTTTCTAATTTTCTTTCGTACATCTATCGAATAATTTTTGCATTTTTTTTCAGCATTCTCTTTGCCGTCTGTGCTAAGTGTATATATATTCACCTACTAGCATCCGTTGGTGCGAGACTATTTTCACTTTAGCGCTATATGATCGGTCTTTCGATTCTTTTTCCTACCACATATATAATGTTATGAAGGAAAATTATTATTAACCAGTATAAGGATCTTCCATCATTTTCGCTTTCTTCAGTGAAAAAAGCATATCACCAGCCACATAATGCTTATTTATACTGGTTCCGTTTACTATAACAGTTTCTATTATGGTACAATATTACTGCAACTATATACTAACGATCGTAATTATTACTGATAATAACACTAATAACGGTCAGTTATTCGGCCACTGTTGCATTGTTTCCATTTACTCAGCCACTTAACGGGAGAATCCTGTTATTGTTCATAGATGCAATTGTAAGCAATGCCGCCGTTCGTGGAATCGTACTCGTAGTTTCGCCTTGTTCCATTCCTTCTTCACGAGTGTTATGTCAGTCGTAGCTATAAACTCGAACACTTAATACGGTGATGTACAATGTGTGTATACGATTGCGGTTCATCACCAGACTATCGTCTATAATTACCTATCGAATGTTGTTCCTATTGTATCACATGCACAGGCATAGATCATACGATTACCAATTGACTCTCATTAGCAAAACATATTTTTGTATGCTTTTTGGTAATAATTGATCTCACTCACTTCCGAACCGTCCGTTGCACGCCGTCTTGCCACCATCGTCAACTTGCACGATTCTTAAAACGTTTTCAAACCACTATAATAATTTACTATTATTATTATTACTACCCTATTATATTCGTGTTGGACTATTGGCCTCTGTAACTTGCGACAGATTCAAAACTATAACTTCCGAGTCGGGGGTCCTACCCTATAGTCTAACAACAATACGATAATAATTATCATTATTATAACAATGTACTACTACTTGTATTGTTGGTACTTTCCTAAAGCCTACCGTCCGCTGTGTGTGAATCAGTAGTGGTTTCAATTTATTTGGAGGTGGCCCTGTGACGGAGGCCTGATTTCGTGAAACCCGTCTTCGCTATCTACGTATTCCTATGGGTCTGTGTGTCGGTTCGTCCCATATAGGTCATATGTGTAAATTACGCTCTTACGTCATTATTAGTTAGGTTTTTAGCTCTAAGTAGTCCCTGTCTAGGTACTTAGTCCTTCCGTGTTTACACTCTGCTTCTGCCCTTAATCACTTCGCCACGCATCTCGCTATGACAACACTTCTCTTCCTTTTACAGGTATGCATACAGTACTTCCATATGTATATAGAATAGCTAATATATATTGTATCTATACATTTATCTACTGACTTTTCTTCTCATACGCACTACGGGAGGAGTGACGCTATTGATCATAACGCTACTACGCGTTGCGGAGGGCAATGGTAACGCAAACGACAACGTCTTCGTGTGGGAATGAGGCGGGCAAATATACGTATGTATGTTTTGTCTGATCGGTGCCCTGGCGCTGTAGGTGATTGTTTCAGATACGGTAGTTCATAACGCGGGAATGACTTGACCAACTTGGTAGGTTGGCAATGTCTTCTAACCTGCCTTTGATCACTTTTGATTATTTTGTTCGAAGCATCAATGGCGATAACGTGCAAATATCTACTGTGTGCTATAATACTGCTCGCAAGATTCGTGCATAAAGTTAGCTGAGGATGCCTATTTCGAGTATGTCGCGTCTCTTTACGTTGATGACAGTCGAAACATGTCAAATGATCTTTATTTGCTCTCTCCATTGTTCCTGTTTTTCTAGCTCATACAGTTTACTAGGTCTGCTGTTTACTAACAGAGAACGATTTGTTTATTATGTAGCAACAGTGCGGCACCGTTGCGTGACATAACAGTATGTCTATGCAACGTTCCTGCAACAATCCTTATAGCAAGAAGGTAATACACCTAACAATAGCCTGAACGTAGGATCGTATTCGAGGAAGTTACTACGATATTATAGTTCTATTTACGCTGTGTCTGGTACGTGTTGCATGTATGGACTTTGGTCGCTCGTGGAGCTCGTTGTCTTATTAAGGAGCGGAGGGTTTTTCTACCTCGACATTGGATATCACTTTCTGTTTATTTACCTTTATTTGTGTATATATATATATATATATATATCTATAGATAGCAATACTCGCTATTTGTCGCTGCCGTAAATATAGTCACCATCAGCAGCTGCGTCGCCACTATCGGACCAGAAACTTAAAATTGAATAGAAAAAGATCACATTTTGGTATGTATTGCTTATCGATAGTTGACTGGCTAACTACTAGTCGGTCTCCTCGATCAGACGATCAATCCCTTCCGCAGAGAGAGAGATGTATCCATAGTCTACTGTTCGTCCGCTGTTTTGCAATGAAAAACCAATTTACATTCATAGTAATTATAATAACTAGTAACTGTAATGTTTCGTTACCCGTATCGGTTCGTGGGCTTCATGTACGTATAAGATTAACATGGCCAGCGTATAAGATTGAGAGACGCCCGAAACGATCCCTTGTCATTGTCGCCGTGTTAAGCATTGGCGCATCCTCGAACTACTGTGTTACAATAGAGTTCGGCCACGGCCGGCCGCCATGTAAACGTTTTGGTGTGTACCCATCGATGTTACTATCGTCCTAGAATTGCAAATTCTAGGTCCTAATATAGGAATAAATAGGCTCTAAGCATTGCCGTTATCGCTTCAAAAAGCCACTTGACTCAACAGACGCTTCCGAGTCGCTGGACGACTAGCAGAGTCAAGCAATGGCCGCAAACTAGAGTGCATTGGCGGTGTTTGTTCAATTGTGGTGGGCATGCAACTTAGTCAAGTAACTCGTGTGGAAAACAATTTGACCTTTAGTATTGTGGCTTTTTTTTTAGATACGTTCAACAGTAATGGCAGGGAACAGTAGCAGATTATAGCGCTTCTCTTCTAGAATGCGTCTGCTCTCAACGCTGATCATCAAATGCCGCTATAATACAGAAGCGCGTCTCCGCAGCAGAAGCTACAATTCGTCCTGGCAGTTTTGTATACGTTATTGACAACTTGAATGCATCCATTGTGCACAGAATGACCGAGTACGGACCGCCAAAATCATGGCCTACTTGTACGTCAAGTCAAAACGTCCTGATCAACATGGGCACGCTTTCGTTATGGCGGGAGTTCGAATCTCGTATCAGTGTTATTGCTCGTAACGTTTATGAAATGTCTGTGCATATGTCCAGTTCGTGATAATATGATTATTTTGTTTTCTATATGATCTTATGTTTTGTTATTTTTAAAAACCACTCTAATATTTCCTGACACCGCGCCTGTATTGATTCAAATCAACGCTGCTAATGTTGACCCAAATGTAATGAACGTGTTATTACGAACGATATAGTGAGCAATTGGTTTTAATGACCGTTATAATTATCTCACACGGCTCGTTGTGGGCATCTGCGCGTAATCGTGATTCGTCACGATGACTCATAACAACGAATCTACCATTGGTGAAACAACAAATACTCACTGATTGATACTCTTATCTTGGTTACACGAACAGCTGGGTCGTTACTTGGCCAAGCTTAAACTGCAAACGGGCGCCCCTGCTTGAAGTGGACAGCAAATCTCTCGGTAGAGTTTTCTAATGTGATGATTCACAGTTGTCAGGTGCTCCTGATGTTCCGCATGCATGCACGCCTGCCTCTGTCCGACATGGGTTCGGCGAGAAAAAGAGCCGACCCCAGTTCGTGGTCCGAACAACGATCTTCTCCGCCAGCGTACCTGTACACACACATCCAATGATCATTTCCACGTGGTCATTGACGGATAATCACGAAACGCCGTCGCGGCATTCCGTCCACCATCTTTTGATATGTCACTCACCCTGCCGTCTATGATGTCAGCAGCATTTTTCTTATGCGTTTTGCCATAATTTTACGGCGGAGAAACGACTCCGATCCGGGAAGCGATGTTTTCGTTGACGCTAGTTTTTCTAGCGTTCCTTATTAGTAGTTCCTTATCGAACCTTATTCCCTCCTCAAAAGTAAGGTAGCTAGCTGTCAGGGATTTCATAACGGTTCGCCCTCGCTGACGATATGGCAAACAGCAAGCGTGGATTCGCACAACTACTATACTATACAAACGTGGCGAATATAATCCGCAACGCAAGATTGATTTTTCGTAACTTGACAATTCTTGACTGAATTGTCCGACAGTTCCGCAGGTAATCTTGTGTGTTCAAGGTAAAAAAGGTCCTACAAGTATCTGCACTAGAAAGATTTCGAGTTGTATTCTTCTTCCGTTGATTACCGTACGCCTACGTATTTGTATAGCAATTCCATGTAGCTAACAATATCTGTATACAGTTATGTAGAATAATAGTCACGATTACCTTCAGCGTAACGGCATTCTTAATAATAATGCTGTCATTTTTACATATATATGATAAATACAACATTAACGAGGGCAGACATATACAAATTGTCCGAAGTAGTTCAACGGTTTCGTCCGAAAACGTCCACACCGCGCCGATTTTCTAACGGAACGTTGCTCCACGCAGGCCGTTGGCGTACAGTCTTTCACCTGATAGAAACTCGTTCGACCATGAGCTTTTCTCTCGCGTTAATGTAACACTGCAATGTAAATAGCTAACAGCATTCAATGGTCGTGTTTCAAAGCGATTCTTAGTGGTAGGCGGTTTGTTTGCCAAGATTCGTTTCCATGGGCTACGCCAAATCTCCTAGATCATGCCCACTGTACATGATCGTTAAGAGCAGATTGGATATCCTGGTAGCACCCGTCTACACTGGGACCCTATCGATGTTCATGCTCCCTTTTATACTATGTAAATTGTATGTGCCTAGGCGTAAGCTTATCTAGCCATAATCACACGTAATATATTTTCTACTTTAATGCTAGCGTTTGTATCTTTTATCTTTACTACAATGTGTCTCACTTTTCCCATTCGATTCTTCTAAATTGCCGTCGTTATTATCATCATCATTATGCGACTCGTATATAGTTTATGTAAAAACGTTTGGGCGTAGTCTCGTTTAGGTTTGATCTCGCCGGTGCGTGAAGGTGCTTGAGAATATGAAATTCAGCATTTGCTGCCTTCGAATTCGTCATATCTAATCAGGAAAAATGTTTTGACCTGCAGTACAGAAATTCTGTTTTCTGTCGGCGTTTATTGAGTCAAGCCGTTCTGGCATTGTTTTTTAAGGACAACTTCGTTTGTTTGGCAACCCGAATAGATAGTTCTACCCATGTGCGACATAAATTTCAACAAAAAAAGTTTTCCTTAGTATAGGTGAACTGTGATCTGTGAACAGAGCATAAATTAATCTAACCGTATAGCTTTGTTTCGCGAATTCGAGCATTGGGTTTTTCCTCCCTTTTCGATTAGTTCTATTAAATTGTTCTCGAGTGCAACTTTATCATGCGTTGCTCCTGCCAACTACATGGGAGTCGATGTTATTAATGTCAACAAATTCAGGTAGGCCGTGCGGCCCTTTCTGCTTGCTTTAACTTGGATTAACAGCCGTTTAGCGAGACATCGTCACAAACCCGATGCTGGCTGTGGACAACCCTTTACCTGGCATTTCTCACTTCGGCTTGATCTATTGGAATACTGGTCTTTCGTAGAAGTAGCCTTAATCGATGTTACGCGATGTATGCGGGAAGTCTGCTGCATAGAATAGCACCTGGACATCAGCAATGAGATCAATCTTCATCTGAAGTTTCATTAGCATAGGAATCAGACCGATCTCGGACTCAAGGGCCGCGTTACTATTACACTCACTTAGTTACGTCGAGTAGTCAATTTCATCGTCGTTCTAATAGTTGGTTGTAGGGTTATTATTACCGTTATGGCAATCGCTGGATTCATTAGCGCATGCAACCACTCCCATAATCCAGTATCAATTATCTCAATA